>NW_019154147.1:9494150-9576819 GCF_002288905.1 Enhydra lutris kenyoni
TATAAATGGGATCGATCAGTATACAGTTTTTTGATCCTGACTTCTTTTGCTGGGCCAAGTGTATTTAAGATTATGTTGTTGAGTGGATCCATAGCACATTCTTAAATATAACATATTTATTGATGTATCATTGACATACAATAAACAGCACATACTGAAAGTGCTGATTCGACAACTTTTGAGATCAGTTAATAGACCCATCACTACCAAAGATAATAGACCCATCACCAAAACCTTCCTTGTCCCTCTTTGTCATCACTTCTCATGTCCTTCTCCACTCCTTCCATCCCTAAGCATCCCCTGATGTGTTGTCACTACAAATACATTTACATTTGCTAGAATCTTATAGGGATAAGATTATATGATTTGTACCCCTTTGGTCTGGCTTCTTTCCCTCAGCAAAATTATTTTAGGATTCATCCCTGATATAGTGTATTTCACTCGTTCATTCCTTTCTATTGCAGGATTGTAGTCCATTGGATGGATAAATTTCAAGTTTGTTTATCCATTCACCTGTTGATGGATGTTTGGATTGTTGCCAGTTTGGGGCTATTACAAATAGTGACTATGATCATTCATGCACTACTTTTGGGGAGATGCATATATGCTGTCATTTTTCCTGGACAAAGTAGAATGGTTGGATCAGATGGTGGATGTACGATGAAATTTTAAGAAATTGCCAAACTCTTGCAAAGTGGTTGCCCCATTTTACATTCCTATTACAATGCAGGAAAGTTCTGCATAGTGTCTGTGTGTTATTGCCAATACATGTTATGGTCAATCTTTTTACATTTTAGTGATTCTAATTGGTATGCAGTGGTATTTTATTGTGTGTAATTTACATTTTCTTAATGACTAATGATGTAGAGATTCATTCCACAAGTTCATTTGCCTTCTCTTCTAGTAATGTGATTGCTTGAATCTTATGTTTTTAAAAAAATTTATTCCTTTGTATTCAACTTTAAGATATATTTTGAATATATTTAAATGTCTGTTGTATATTAAAAGTATGTGGGTCACCTGGGTGACTCAGTGGGTTAAAGCCTCTGCCTTCAGCTCAGGTCATGATCTCAGGGTCCTGGGATCGAGCCCCACATCAGGCTCTCTGCTCGGCAGGGAGCCTGCTTTCTCCTCTCTGCCTACTTGTGATCTCTGTCTGTCAAATAAATAAATAAAATCTTAAAAAAAGTCTGTTATCAGATACATAACTTTTAAATATTTTCTTCTAGTCTGTGGCTTGTCTTTCATATTATTAAGACATCTTTTGGAGGGGCACCTGGGTGGCTCCATCATTAAGCTTCTGCCTTTGGCTCAGGCCATGATCCCAGGGTCCTGGGATCGAGCCCCACATTGGACTCCCTGCTCAGTGGGAAGCCTGCTTCTCCCTTTCCCACTCCCCCTCCTTGTGTTCCTTCTATTCTGGTCACTCTCCCTATTAAATAAATAAATAAAATCTTTAAAAAAAGAAAGAGAGATCTTTTGGAAAGCAGAGTTTTAAATTTTGCTGAAGTCCAATGTATCAATTTCTTCTTTTATGACTCATGCTCTCAGAGTCTATGGAAGAAATTTTTGCTATATTTTATTTTGTGTCATATGGAAGGTCATAAAATTTTTCTCCTATGTTTTCTTCTGCATGTTTTATAGTTTTAGGTTTTACATTTATATTTATGAGCTTATTTTTGAATTAATTTAAAGTTAATTTTTATTTATGGTGCAAAGTATGTACTGAAGTTTTTTTGTTTTTGTTTGTTTTGTTTGTTTGTGGATATCCAATTGTTCCAGCACCATTTGGTGAAAAGTCTCTTTATTCACTGAATTGCCTTTGCACCTTTGCCAAAAATCAGTTGTTCACATATATGTGAATCTGTTTCTGGATTTCCTATTTATTAAATTTGCTTGTTTATTTATCTTTCCACCAGTACCACCCTGTCTTGATTATTATAATTTTATAATAATTCTTGAAATCAGGTAGTGTCAGTCCTCCAACTTTGTTCTTTTCTTTTCTTTTCTTTTTTCTTTTTCCTTTTTTTTTTTTTTTTTCCAAGTTGCTTAACTTATTCTAGGTCTTTTATATTTCCATATGAATTTGAAAACTGGTTTACCAATTTCTGCAAAAGCATCCCGGATTTTTATTGGGATTTCATTGACTCTTTAGATCATTTGGGAGATAATTTTCATTTTAATAATATTGATTGCTCAACCATAAACATACCTATCTCTTCTTTCATTATGTCTCCTTTTTGTTTTCTGAGAAAACACAACTTTCACATATTTGTCAGACTTATTCTTCAGCATTTCACATTGTTGATGCTATTGTAAATTATACTCTTTTTTAAAAAAAATATTTTATTTATTTATTTGACAGAAAAAGCATGATAAAGCACAAGTGGGGGGGGGGGCAGCAGAGGGGGAGAGAGCAGCAGAAGCAGGCCAGGACCCTGGGATCATAAATAGGGCTGAAAGCAGATGCTTAACTGACTGAGCCACCCAGGCATCCCTGTAAATTATACTGTTGGTTAAATTTCTATTTCTGACTGTATGTGGTAGTGTATAGAAATATGATTGATTTTCCTCATTGGTTTTATATCCTCAAATCTTGCTAAGTTCAGTTATTAGTTCTAGCAGATTTTTGTGTTTTCATTAAATTATCTATGTAGAAAATCATATGTAGAAGCAGGTTCTTACATGTACATGAAGTGGTATGATAACACTTGAAGCTAGAATGTGGGAAGTTAAAAAGGTATAATATAAATCTTAGAGCAACTGTTAAAATGAAACAACTGAGTTATAGCCAAAAAGACACCAAGTTGTTAAATGTTGATATGAACTTTGGGTTGCATATGGCCTTTCTTTTCCCTACATCTGTATCTTTGGGGGTAAATACCCAGTAGTTCAATTGCTAGGTCATAGGGAAGCTCTATTTTTAATTTTTTGAGGAACCTCCACACTGTTTTCCAAAGTGGCTGCACCAATTTGCATTCCCACCAACAGAGTAAGAGGGTTCCCCTTTCTCCACAACTTCTCCAAGATTTGTTGTTTATTGCCTTGTCAATTTTTGCCATTCTACCTGGTGTGAGGAGGTATCTCAATGTGGTTTTTATTTGAATTTCCCTGATGTCCACGATAGCCAAACTGTGGAAGGAGCCAAGATGCCTTTCAACAGATGAATAAAGATATGGTCCGTATACATAATGGAATATTACTCAGCCATCAGAAGGGATGAATACCCAACTTTTGCACCAACTTGAATGGGACTGGAGGTGGATGGGACTGCTGAGTGAAATAAGTCAAAACAGAGAAAGTCAATTATCATATGGTTTCACTTATTTGTGGAATATAAGGAATAGCAAGGAGGACATTAGGACAAGGGAAAAATGAAGGTGGGGGGAATCAGAGTGGGAGATGAACCATGAGAGACTATGGACTCTGGGAAACAAATTGAAGGTTTTAGAAGGGAGGGAGGTGGGGAGATGGATGAACCTGGTGATAGGTCTTAAGGAGAGCATGGATTGCATGAAGCACTGGGTGTTATATGCAAAAAATGAATCATGGAACACTACATCAAGAACTAATGATACACTGTATGGTGACTTACATAACACAATAAAAATAAAATAAAATATAAAATAAAGTGTTGTGATGGATATCAGTATTTATATGGCTAAATATCAATATTTATTAATGTTGATAAAGATATTCAACTTATCCACAACAAAGCAGAAAAACAGGAAAAAGAGAAAAAAATATGGACAAAGAAGAGACTAATAGTAAGATGATAGATTCAGACTTGAATTGTCAGTAATATTATTAATATTAGGAATATGTGAGGTGAAATGGTCCCTTATGATCGCCAGGGGCTGTTGCTTCAAATCCTTTCAGATGTTTCTTTCCCCAGCTCAGAGCAGTTCCTACCCAGGCATTTGCTGATCAATGCTCACCTGAATAGTAGATGAGACCTCTCAGCAGATCTCTGCAGTTCTGTGTCTTTGCAGTTCCCTTCTCTATTCTACTCTGCCTTGGAAATTCTAGCCATCTTGGTTTCCCTAAATTTTTGGCTCTGTTTCTTCAATTTGGAAAATCTGCTGGTCTCCACCAGGATTCCCTCACCTTGTACTTTGTCCTGGAAACCCTCTCAAGACAGCAAGTTGAGACAGCCATGGGGCTCACTTCATTTGTACTCTGTCTTTCAGGAATCCTTGTTCTTCATTGCTTGGAATCTGATGTCTTGCAAAGCTGTTGTTTCATATATTTTACTGGTTTTTGTTTGTTTCAGTCCAGAGCATAAATGCAGTCTTTATTACTACACCTTAGTCAGAAACAGAAATCAGTTTATTCCTTTTTATTGCCAAGAATACTCATTGCATGGATGTACCAGTTTGTTTACTCATTCACTTATTGAAGAGCTACATTGTTTCCAGGCTTTGACAACTTGAATAAAACTTTTATAAACATTTGCATGCAGCTCTTGTAAGAACACAAAATTTCAATTAACTTAGTTAAATACCTAAGAGTGGTATTACTCAGTCACTTGGTAAGGGTGTATTTAATTTTATAAGAGACTGCTGAGTTGTTTCCCAAAGTGACTGTACTACTTGGCATCCCCCCCAAAATCTATGAGGGCTCCAGTTGCTCTGCATTCTTGCCAGCACTTGGGTGTTGTAAGTTGTTTGTTTATTGATTTATTTCTAGTCATTCTAACACATGGATAAATGGTATCTCATTGTGATTTTAATGTGCACTTCCCTAATGACTAATGATATTGAGTATCTTTTAATATGCTTATTTGCCACCTGTGTCTTCTTTTTGATTTCATCAAAAAGCCTATCAAGAACGTTCANCTGTGTCTTCTTTTTGATTTCATCAAAAAGCCTATCAAGAACGTTCACCCAGGGGCGCCTGGGTGGCTCAGTGGGTTAAAGCCTCTGCCTTCGGCTCAGGTCATGATCTCAGAGTCCTGGAATCGAGCCCCACATGGGGAATCTCTGCTCAGCAGGGAGCCTGCTTCCCCCTCTCTCTCTGTCTGCCTCTCTGCCTACTTGTAATCTCTATCTGTCAAATACATAAATAAAAAATCTAAAAAAAAAAAAAGAACGTTCACCCATTTTAAAAAATTGGGTTGCCTGTTTTCTCATGTCTTGAATGAGTTTTTATTTATTTATTTATTTATTTATTTATGATTTTAGAGAGAGAGTGTGTGTGAGCTGGGGGGAGGGTAGAGGAAGAGGGAGAAAACCTGCAGCAGAATCCCTGGTGAGTGTGGAACCTGACATGGGGTCATCTCACAACCCTGAGATCAAGATGTGAGCCAAAATCAAGAGTCTGATGCTTAACGGACTGACCCAACTAGGAGCTCCTTATTTCTGAGTTTTGAGTGTCTTTATATATTATGGATATAAATCCTTTATCAGATGTTATTTGCAAATATTTTGCTCCCAGTCTATGGCTTATCTTATGTTTCTTTTTTTTTTTATTTGTTTATTTGATGGACAGAGATCACAAGCAGGCAGAGAGAGAGAGGGGGAAGCAGTCTCCCTGCGGAGCAGAAAGCCCAATGCGGGGCTCAATCCCAGGACCCTGGGATCATGACCTGAGCTGAAGGCAGAGGCTTTAACCCACTGAGCCACCCAGGCACACCTCTTATGTTTCATTTTAAATCTCCTTTTACAGAGGCATTTGATTTGGCAAAAATACTGAGTAAAAAATGTGATTTTATTAAAATTCCAAAGCTGTTTATTGACTGATGGAATAAAGGATTTTAAGCACAGTAATTTTTAATAATTTTTAATTTTTTATTAGCATATAATGTATTATTAGCCCCAGGGGTACAGGTCTGTGAGTCACCAAGTTTACACACTTCACAGCACTCACCATATCACATACCCTTCCCCAATGTCCATAACCCAACCACTCTCTCCCTACTCCCCTCCCTCCGGCAACCCTCAGTTTGTTTTGTGAGATTAAGAGTCTCTTATGGTTTGTCTCCCTCCCAATCCCATCTTGTTTCATTTTTTCCTTCCCTACCCCCAAACGCCCCACGTTGCCTCTCAAATTCTTCATATCAGGGAGATTGTATGATAATTGTCTTTCTTTGATTGACTTATTTCACTCAGCATAATACCCTCTAGTTCCATCCACGTTGTTGCAAATGGCAAGGTTTCATTTCTTTTGATGGCTGCATAGTATTCCATTGTATATATATACCACATCTTCTTTATCCATTCATCTGTTGATGGATGTCTGGGCTCTTTGCATAGTTTGGCTATTGTGGACATTCTGCCATAAACATTCAGGTGCACGTGCCCCTCCGGGTCACTACCTTTGTATCTTTAGGGTAAATACCCAGTAGTTAAGCACAGTAATTTAAAGTCATTTATATCTGAGTAAATTCTGAGAGTGAATTGAGTGTAGTAACAAGGTCAGGACATTTGTGTTCTCTTTCCAGCTTAGCCACTAGTGATATGATCCTAAATCTCATGACTTTTCCAGGCTTGATTACCTCAGCAGCACGTGTTTAACTTTGAACATAAGCTTTTCAAAGTTACTAACACAGAACATAATAACATTCTCTGTTAACTTTCCTGGAAATTATAGTTTTGTCTTGATTTGTTTTTTTTCATTTTCACAGTAATATAATAGTGCCTTTTGTTAAGAGTTATATTTATGTACATTTCTTCTATTTATTTATTCAGATAACTTGAAAACTAGAAAATGCACACGCAAATAAGGAGGATGAAGAGTGAAAGAGGAAGAGCTTTTTGGCATTTTATCAAGCTAAAACATTAGCACTTCATTTATTTTTTAAAAATTCCATTTAAACAAGATACTTTACTTCAAGGCATAAATAGTAAATTATTTCAGAAATAACACATATATTATTTAGTATTAAGTATTTATTTAGTATTAAGTTATACTTTTCAGTCATCTAAACTGATCCTTTTATTGCGGTATAGTGTCAAAATATGTTTTGAGGAAAAATTCAACCCTAGTGTCTTTTCCTCTGTCATTTCATGATGAAACATTTCCAATGTATAAAAATTTCCAAAAATTATGAAGGCAATACCCATAAACCTACCATATGACTTCTACAATGAGCAATTTACTACATTACTATATTTCTTTTATCAGGTACCTGTCTATCCTTCCTACCACCCACCTATCCATCCACCTTATTTTCTGATGTCTTTTGAAGATTTTTCACATTTGAGTATTTCCTAGGAAGAGATCTTTTGGCTGTATGATGAGATCACTGTCTCTACCATATACTTGTCCATTAAAAAAAAAATCATCCCACTAAACTTGTTAAAGTTCCCAAAGCTGGGAAATTCTCCAAAGAATCCTGGCCNGAAATTCTCCAAAGAATCCTGGCCTGCACCCCTGGATATGTTGAATTCAGATCTGGGTTAAGCCTAACATCTGAATCCCCCATTCCCCTTCCTCCCCTTAGCTCCACAATTGTTTGAATTGCCCACTAAGGCATTTCCCCAGACACAGCTTGAGAGAGTCAATTAGAAATAGCACATGTGGGGAAAGGCCATGATGCACTCTAGTTATAACAGCCTGAGGAAGAGGGAGTCAGAGAGAAGATATTCCAGAAGTGAAATTCAGTGAGGGAAGGTATGCTCAGAAGGACTGAGATTAGATGGCGCTTGTAAACAGCCCTTCGCAAACCTAGTTGTCTGAAAGAATCATCTGAGAGAACTAAAATTAAAAACAAAAGCTTAGTTCCTAACCAGGAGGTTGATTTAGTCCTCAATGAGGGCCTGAATCCGCACTTTTAACAAGTGATACAGGTAGTCTGGATGCTACTGGTCGATAGCCAGTATTCAGGAATTCCTCCAGAATTAAAGAAGTGTAGGGGAGTACAGAAGAACTAGCTGAGATATGATAGATTTTAGTACAAGTTAAGTGATATTCACATGTGAGTGTCCCCAGCTTGATTCTTAGCTATGTCTATTGCTGGAACTCACACACATTGGGTTAGCTGGTAGACCAGGCCACCGGAAGTTGATTGGCCTAAAGGCTCATATAGACAAGCTTGGTCCAGTACCAAACCCATGCACAACTGAAGGGAGGGATGGATCTGATTTTCAGACAGTGTTTTGCCCTCAGTCATGCATCCTGACCCTGGCTGCTAGTCTTGGAACAAGCAAGGAAGAGGTGTTTGAGCAAAAACTGGAAAAAAGATTTAGCTAATAACTCCAAAATATTGAAACACAAATAGCATTTCTTTGTTGTTCAGAAGACAGAGCAAGATACAAAAGGAGGTAGAATTTTATAGAGAGCCTCAGTGCACGGAGAACTCCAGAAAACAGCAGTCCTCAGCATTATGCAATAGTTATGGTACATGGTGGGAGATGGTAGTTCCCAGAAGAAGTTAATGGCAAGGCTCAGGGGGACCCCGATACTTTGATGCCTAGGGCATCATTGGAGCCAAAGTATCAGAGGAAGAAATGGCAGCCATTTTTGTTTGGTTAACATTATTCTGAAGCATCCTGAAATAATTGGTGGTTGGGGGTGATTTTTAAGGGATGAATGTCTTCAGTTACTGGCAAAGTTTGGCTAAGAGTCAGCAAGATATGACTTACATAGGTGTTGAATTTAAATTCCATTGGCTTGTTAGATGAAATTAAGAACTTATAAAGATGGCCAAAAGAAATCAAGGCCCCAAGAAATTAATGAGGCAACATATTAAGAGAAGGGAAGAACAGATGCTTCGTAAACTCATCTGCCTTAATAGATAGTGCTTGGTTTATCTTCCTCTAATTAAAAGTTACTTTATTAATTTTAACTTAATAGGAAATTGTTATTTAGGCTGCAGGCATAATGGTCTTCCTGATGCCTGTGATGTTCCTTCCTTCTCTTTACTCTTGCTTTGACCTTGCTTTACTGATTCCCTTTCTGTAGCATTTCTTGGATTTTTCTCCTCTGATACCTTTAAAAAAGTATATTTTCCTATTTCTCTCCATCACACAAAAGAAGTGGGATTTCAGGGTAGAATCCATGGGGATGTTTGTCCATCTACCAGCCCATGCCTACAATCCACCATGTAGATGTCTGTCCCATCCAGGCCAGGGAGAACTGTACAGAAAATGACCTTCTTTCCAATGAAGGCCTTCACCCCTCACTCTGACAAGACATAAAATGATCAATTTTGAAAAGCATCTGATATACTTTCACTTTCCTCCAGGAACAACAAACATTTAAAGTATTGAAGAGCAAATAAACTCTAAAATGCTAGGTGCCAAGATGCTTGCATTTGGAACCTGGTAACATCGGGATTTAGTTGACAAGAATTTCTGTGAGCTGTGCGGTTCAGGACACACACAGGTGGTTGAGAAGAGGTTTGTATCTGTGTCTTAGTTTTGTCCAACAGGTGATCTCTCTGGAGAAGCCATCCAGTCATGATAAAGGAGGGTGAGGTAAACACCATCTAAAGATATATTGAGGCTCAAATGAGAGCTTAATGCAGGGAGAGTTCTTGCAACATCAGAATGTAAATAATTTACTTTACTCATTCACTCAGCGGGGAGAGGGGAGGGAAGATTAATGGGCAATTTAAAAGAAAGTCCAGTTAAAACCTTTGCCGCCCTAATGTCATGGAGGCAAGAGCCAGCTTAATCTAAACAAAAGGGGCAGCTCACCCATTTGGACAGGGCTGGGAGACCACACAGTGGCTGAGAATTGCCCATCAGCAGGGTCCCACTCTTTATAGACCATTTGTTTCCATTTGTAGTGAAAAAGGAGATGCTCTTGTAGAGGTTAAGTCAGCTAGTTATTTGTTATAAACTTTCAGAAAGGAATGGGTCTGAAACAAGTCTTAAGTGTTCCAGTGACAAACATTTAACGTCACCTTGGAGATTTATGGCACTTCTGTTCACCCTTTGAAAGCTTTTAGTTCAGTGGCAAAGGTTACTGGGGGCTTGTCCAGCAAAAAGGAGGTTCTTTCTGTCATCTTGTTCTTTGAGCACTGGCTGGAGAATATTCCAAAGTTTTGGTAATGAATAATCATCCTTTCTGCTCACACCATCATCTGTCCTGCAAGTATGATCTGGCATCTGGAGCTCACACTTCCCCAGCTGTGACTGAAGGAGGAGGGCAGGCAGAGCTGATCCCAGGCCACCCCTGTAGCCACAGGACCACAGATCAGGGAGGCTTAGCCCAGGTGGCTCATACCCACAGTCGGCCACTGCTACGCTGGATGTCCAGAGTACATTTGGTATTGGGATACTTGCCCTAGAATAATCTAAATGATGAAGGCTCATCACATAGTGGCCATGGCCTCATTCCCTTTTTATTCCATCCAAATGTTTATGAAAATAGCCCTCACTGACTTGACTAGAGGAGATTGGACTTCCTAGAAGTACGTACTGACCCTTTCCAACAAGATAGCTGCAAAGTGTGATGCACTGCCATATTGAGAGTTCTGTGGCTGCTGGCCATTGTGAAGTCATAGCTACCCACTACTAGAAACCACACTGCCATCACCTGGCCTTGGGGTATGGGGTATAGGGAGAGAGACACAGGGCTTCCCTCCTAATTCTACAAGGACACGATTGTATGTCTAATGGAGGCCCATCAGGACTTAGAGTGACTTCAGATGTAGCCAGACCAGTGCTGAAGGGGTGCTTAGTACATGCCAGGAGCTATTCTAAGCTTTTGTGTGTATTATCTCATTGATCTTCACAACCACCTGATGTGATCTGTTTTATAGATGAGGGAACTAAGTAAGGCACACAGAGATTCTGTAACCTGCTCAAGGGCACAGAACCAGCAAATGCAGAATATGATTAGAATTGGCCTGCCAGACTCCAGAGCCCCTTAATTGTGCTTGCTCTGCTCTGTCCTTTCCTGCTGGGAAGCTCCATGCAATTCCATGCCTTTAAGTTCAGGCCCAAAGGACCTGCTAAAAGGCCCCCAAAGGGCCATGGACTTTCCTTTAAAACCAGCCTGAGATCTATCCACTAAGTCTTTTTGTCCTACCCTAGGACTGAACTCTTTCAAAAGATGACTGTTAGCCCATTTCTTTTGGAAGAAGCTTTGACATACGGAAGCTCTCTCCCAAAGGCAGCACTCCTCTGATGGTGCTGTGGGATGATATAAGTATGTTTTCTAAGATCTGGGATATTCAGTCAGGATACACAGCAGTCACTTCTGTTTCTTTCCCAAATCTTCTTTAAAGTGAAAAATAAAAGAGCTCTGGACTCAATTTGCTTTGCTGCTTTGAACAGCTAAATAAACAAGAACATGTATGATTCTGTAAGTGTTAGCAGTGCTATGGATGTAGGGGTATTCTAAATTCCTACACAAGAAAGAAACTTTTCTCTAAGTCCGTCGTTCTGGACACTGGCAATAAAAACACTGCTGGGAAGAACTTAAGCCAAGGCAACTGCATCATAAAACATAAAATCTATAGGTGACTCTACTATGCAGTTATAATGGCAAATCACTGGCCAAAAGGAAAGTGTAGCAAATATGTAGGACCACTGAAAGATCTACTGTATTTATCTTACCAAACAGAACATGTAATTGTAGACTAAAATGTATGTGGTCTGGTGAGTTCATAGCACTGGGGTCAAGGCTGGTGTGTGTATGAGACAGAGAGAGAGGGAAAGAAAGAGAGAGGGCAGGGAGCAGATTGAGAGACAGAGAGACAGAGAGAATGTGATGTATTTGCTTTGCATTTGCTACCTACTAGGTCCTGTCCAATGCCAATCTTGCCAAATTTTAGATGGCATAAAATTCTCTTGTTGCTTATATTTTTGTAATAACAAGTATTAACTTTCATTAACTGAAGTAAGAATGAAGTAAATCTGTAGAAATTTCCACCACACAAAACTTTAGATCATAAGAAATTCCTTCAAAGTTAGAGAAGAAGATTCTGGAAACCACCAAGAGGGCAATTGTTTCTCCTCCCGCGCTGGCTCAACAGTGGCACATTACTTGAGTTCTTTGCTTGTTTCAGTGATTGAAAATTAACCTCTCTAGGTATATTCATGCTTTCTTTCCCTCAGAACTCTTTTCTCCTCTACTGAGCTACTGTTTATTGTCAGTAGGGCTAAGATTCTATCTTTATCCTTTACGTTAAGTAATTAAATGAGGTTATGTCTTGAGGCCAGTAATTTCTATCAATTATTCCCCATATATGCTATAAGTGTTCAATTGGTACACTGGACAGGTTTTTCTTTCTTAGGGACAAATTTTTCTGTATTATATTTCTGAATACATTTTTCTTCCCACTCTTTGGGTTCTTGATGGTGGGGACACCAGTTTACTTTATGTTGGATCTTCTTTGTCTTCTATATTAATCAGCCACTTGAATGGCTTTAATTTCTTTGTCTTTTTCATGCATTAGGCATACCATATGTCCTCCCTCTGTGCCATTAATATAGTGTTTAGCCTTATTTACTATAGTTCTTGCTTTTTCTAGAATGTTGTAAGACCCAAAATAGCATTGTGATGATCCTTCATCTGGTTTCTTTGTTCTCTCTTTTCATCTCTACATTTTATTTTATGATCTTGTTTCTCAATTATAGTTTTACTGAATTTGTATTCTTTGGGTCCATGCACTTCGGTCCCTGGGGTCATGCTTTTCTCCAGAATGATCCCTTTGCCTATTTTTTTTTTTTTTGGTGCTATTTTTGTTGTTCACGATAATTTTTTCCCTCTTTTACCTCTTGTTGGAATTTATATACAGAATGAAAATGTCATTTCCTTGCATCTTGCTCATGTTTATTCTGGGTTACTTTCACTCATCTTCCTCCATTGTACTATATTCTGAGGGCTGTATTTGTTTTTGTTTATTTTTCTTTGGAGTGTTTTTGTTTTGTTTTGTTTTGTTTTGTTTTGTTTTGAGCATGGGAGAAAAGAAGAAGTCAGATGGGGAGAACTTCAACCCTGAGTAGGGTACTTGGTTGTTTCTCTGTTTTTTGTTTTTTGTTTTTTTTTAATCTTATCAAATGATCTCTACCAAAGCACTCTCCACCTGATGGGTTTTGAATTTCCTTTCATATCAGATGATGCCTTGGAAGATGGCAGGCTTAAATGGCCCTTTTTATTTCCAGTGAGAGTTGTTACATATAAATTGATAGTTTGCCAAGCACTGTGATAAGCATATTGCATAATTTTTTTTCATTAAATATTCATGACAACTCATTCAAGTAGGTACTATTACATTGCATTTTTCTAGATGAGGTTCAAATGAGATTTATTCAACTATTTTTCTCCATTGATCTATTTCTGTTATCTTGTCACACTATTTAAATCTTTTGTAAATGAACATATTAATGTTACATTTTAGAGAAAATATTGTAAAATAAAATAAAATATAACAACACATTATATATAACATTATATACTACACACTAGTGTAGTATAAATATACAAATTAATATATAGTATGACAACCTTCTCCTTCCCCTGTTAAGTTTATTTGGGGAGGAGTAGTCTGTATTTGCGTTTTCATATTTCTTGTTAAAATCTTTGATTTGTCAAAAATTGTTTGCCATTTTTATTGGCATTGCATTAGCTTACAGGATAATTTGAGAATCAACATATTTTTAATACTTGGAATTAATAATTCCAATCAAGTATACTCCTTCATTTATTTAATTAACCATATATACTGTAAATTAATCTTGAAATTCCTAAGTATTTTTATTTGTGGACCTGGTGAATATTTATATGTTAACCCTTCCCCTGTTCTAATTGTTCTATTATTCTTATATAAAACATTAATATATTTTTAACTTAATATTCTCTCTTATTCTAATAATTACTCATTTGCTTTTTCTTGAATCCTATTGTTTCTAATAATTCTGTGTATTCCTTTTAAGTATGTACAATTCTTTTTTCTTCCTCCCTGTCTTCTTTCTCTCCTTCTTCCTCTTCTCCTCCTCTTCCTCCTCCTCCTCCTCCTGCTTCTCCTCCTCTTCCTCCTCCTCCTCCTCCTGCTTCTCCTCCTCCTTCTCCTCCTCCTCCTTTCTTCTTCTTCTTCTTCTTCTTCTTCTTCTTCTTCCTCTTCTTCTTCCTTCTTCTTCTTCTTCCTCCTCCTCCTCCTTCTCCTCCTCCTCCTTCTCCTTTTTCTTCCTCTCCCTCTTCCTCTTCTCATCCTACTCCTTCTTCTCCTCCTCCTTTTCCTCCTTTCTTTGTTCTCATTGCATTAGCTAGTTCTTCCAGAACAATGTTAAGTTGGTCCATCAGTCAGCTTGTTATCTCAAAATCAACAGCTTACAGCAGCCATCACCCAGCCTTGCTTACTTATACTTCAAGTTGCTCTGCAGATTAGCAAGTATTGATTGCCCTAAACTGGGCTAGGCTAGCTTGGCTCCAGGCTGTATGTTAGATCCAGGTGTGGAACTTGATTTACTCTTGATTTATTTGTGTTTATGCTCAGAAAAGTGTTTCTCAGCTTTTTAGTGCAAATACTAATGTTTAAGACAACATGAGTTTTATGTTGTTTGGAACCCAGAGCAACCAGATTGACTAGTGCCAGGAGACTCACCACTAAACTCATGTAAACTTTGCCCAGAAATCCCATGTAGGCCTCCAGCAACCACATCCTGCTTTCACTTCCCTGGTTTCTCTCAGGCTTCCTGTGCTAATGTTAAGTAGTCCCTACCTCCTTCCTTCCTTGGAAGGCTATGCCCTCTAGTCCAATGTCTCTCACACTTCAACACATATTCAAATCACCTAGAAGTCTTATAAAATGCAGTTTCTAAATGTTCAACATCACTTGGCATCAGGCAAATACACATCAAAAACCACAATGAGCTACTACCTCACACAGGTCAGAATGGCTAAGATTAACATGTCAGGAAACAATAGATGTTGGTGAAGTTGTGGAGAAAGGGGAACACTCTTATACTGTTGGTAGGAACGCAAACTGGTGCAGCCACTCTGGAAAACAGTATGGAGGTTCCTCAAAAAGTTGAAAATAGAGCTACCCTACAACCCAGCAATTGCACTACTAGATATTTATCCAAAGGATACAAACACAGTGACTCAAAGGGGCACATCAACCCCATTGTTTGTAGCAGCAATATCCCCAAAAGCCAAAATATGGAAAGAGCCCAAATAGATGTCCTTTGACAGGTGAATGGATAAGGAAGATACAGTATCTATGCTGGACTATTACTCAGCCATTAAAAAGAATGAAATCTTGCAACAATGCAGATGGAACTAGAGGGTATTATGCTAAGTGAAGTAAGTCAGTCAGAGAAAGACAAATATATGATTTCACTCATAAGTGGGATTTAAGAAATAAAACAGATGAACATAGGGGAAGGAAAGGAAAAGTAAAATAAGATGAAAACAGAGACGGAGGCAAACCATAAGGGACTCTTAACTGTAGGGCAAAAACTGACGGTTGCTGAAGAGTAGATGGGTGGGGGATGGAGTAACTGGGTGATGGGCATTAAAGAGGGCAGTTGATGGAATAAGCCCTGGGTTTTGTAGGTAACTGAGGAATCACTAATCACTAACCTCTACTTCCAAAACTAATAATACAGTATATGTTAACTAAATTGAAATTAAAGTAAAAATTTTTAATTTAAATTCAATTATCCAACATGTAGTACATCATTAGTTTTTGATATGTTTTTCAAAAGAAAAAAAGTAAAATGCAGTTTGTGATTCGGCAGGTCCAGCATGGGGCCTGAGACATTGTATTTATCACAAGGTCTCAGGTGATATTGGTCCACAGACTTTACTTTGAATAGCAAGGCTTTAGATCAGGATAAGAAAATAATTTTTACTCAGTTAAAAAGAAACAATTATACACGTTAATGACAATGTGTAGGGGACATACGAGTTAAGACACTGGGCTGGATTGAGATTCTGTCACTGAGTCTATTCTCAGCTTTAATTTTCACACATTGGAAAGTTGGAAAAATCAAGTATCAGAAGGGATGTGAACATACTGTGCATAAATCATCCAATGGAAAGGTATCACTCATTCTTTGTGGTTAGTAAGAATGATTATCAGGCTTTCCCAGGTAATTTATTGTCTGCAAAAGAGCTACATGAGTAAGTAGTAAGTAGTTAGAAAGTTAGGACTGAAAAGAGATAATTGACACAAAATGCCAATCACTGGGCCTGGTATACACACGTAGTAGTGAATGTGAACCTTTGTCATTTTTATTAAATTTTTAAGGCTGGGTAAGGATAAAACTGTGCTTTCCAAATGAGTCTTATGGAGAGATTGTCGCTTTATTCCCTTTATTACTCCTGTTTCAGTGTTGCGTATGTGTTCTCTTAATGGTTGAACTCTGTAACAAACAATGCAAATACACAATGAAAAGTATGACTATCAATCTGAGAATGGTACTGCTTGCATCAGTTATTATCTTTAAGCTGCAAGAAACTACGCCTCACCCCCCTGCCACTACTGAATTTAAGTAACAGGGAACATTTATTGTGTCACTTAACGAAAAGGCAAGAGATAGGGTAGAACTGAGATCCATCAATTTGGTTTTCCATCTCTCCCACTCTTCATTTTTTTGTGTGTTGGTTATAGCTTCAGTAGGTGATAGCTTCTCGTGATAGCTTCAGTAGGTCTGAGTGTCATATCCAGACAAGACAATGCCTAGGGAAGAAGAGTCTCCTTTTCTGCATTTGTTTATTTCAGATGGAGGAAATCATTCCCTGAAGCCCTCCAAAGACTTGCTCTTCTCTCTTACTGGTCATAACTGAATCGCATGCCCCTTCTTAAGCTAATCCCACAGTCAAACAGAATGGGATCACCAGGCTTGTCTATACAGTCCATTTAGGAAATGTCCCTATGGCATATGGAGAAGGGTGGAGACAAGAATACAGAGTTAAGCATGCAAGAAGGAGAGATGAGCTTTGGGGCATAGAGCAGATAGAATTCTAAATATGAAAAGAACTGATCAAATCTTTATGGTGGCAAAGGTTTTTAAATTTTCCACCTAGGACAGGAGTCCTTTCCTCCTGTAGCCATCTCAAATACTTGTCATTTTCTGTCTAAATTTGTAGTGACTGGGAGCTTCATTATTTTGAAGATTTTTGACCTCTTCTCCCCTTCCTCCCCTTATGGGTCCTTTCCCACACCCCCAGCCAGCTGTCAAAGCGGCTTTTTGAGTATCAAGCCCTTGTAAGGAAGTGTTACTGTTAGCTTCCGATGGTGGCAATGACCTTTGTCTCATGTGGGGATTGGCTGGGAGTGAGCATATTCTCAAAGCCTCAGCTGTGCTCTCCTCTCTGTGTGTCTCTGTGTCTGACCCTTACAATTCAAACTCCCTTTCACACTGCTTCCCCTGATGTTTTATCACCATACTCTCACAACTGTCATGTCAACATGGCACCCTAAAGTTGTTGAAAATGGGTCACTTTAAAGGACTCATCTTACTTCCATTTTGCTTTTCACCCCTACCAGCAAGTACCCCCTATCCCCCACAACCAGCAAGTACCCCCTATCCCCCACAACCAGCGAATGTCGCCACTTCCAATTCTTTCTGATAAATAGGAAAACTTCAGGGTCCTGCAACAAAGGATTTAGGAGCCACTAAGAATATGACCCATTTACTCTGAACTCTGAGTAAATCAATTGACCCTCCATAACTACTAACTCTCAGATATGTATACATCTAGAGAGATTTAAGCCCCAACCTTCTACTTGCTTCCAGAGCAGTTCACCTTTGGTTAGTAGCGTTGGAAAATTCACACAACATTTATTTCCTTGCTCTAACAGCCTTTTTGGAAGCTTCAGAGGTAGTCTATTATCTATTCCAAGATAGAGGCAGAATAACAGTGGCATTAACCTCACTGCTGTGTGTTCTAACCCTTGAAAGTAGACCTTTTTCAAAAGGGCAGCATTAAGGACTCAGCCTCCCAGTGAAGGTGGATTTTTCATAATCATGTCCATTGTTAAAAGAAACAAAAGGGTGGCAACGACATTTTATCATTTCAGGTATTTTCTGCTAAGAATGTTATGTTTTTACTCTTTTCAACCCTTGCTGGCTTTGCTTTTTTTGCATTATTGCCTGTCTATAAAGACCACAGCCCCATGAAGGTCAAGAGAAGAAGGGGTTACTCTGTGATTTGCACACTAACCTTGGCTGACTAAGCTTTATGGAAATGAGGGAAACTTTACCAATGTGTGTAGCCTGCATGGCCTTGTTCAAGAGAAACTCATGGACAATCTGTGGTACAGGGAAGGCAAAAGATACCCTGTGCTTCCCACTGCCTGCACAGCCATCCATCTGAGAAACTGTGGCTGGTCTCCAGGGACTTAGCACAGAGAAGCTACATGTACCTGTCTTTCCAACAGTGTTTATTGTTTCAAGCTTCTTGACAGTGCTGTTTTCGTGCCCTCTAAACAGAAGCTTCTCACCCCAACTTATGATGATGGTGAGCAAAAGCTGGATCACACGGTTTAATGGGAAGGGGAAAGAAGGAGCACACCTCTCCTTCAAATAGATCTTAAATCAAATCTACATGCAAACTTTCATATCTATTCAAATTCCTCGGGAAGTTTGCTAAAAACACAGACAGAGCTCATCTCTAGATAATTTGATTCAGAAAGTTTGCACCGAGTTCTGAATCTGCATTTTAAACAAACTATAGGCAGATGAATCTCCGGGGGCTACAAAGAAGACCCCCTTTGAGAAAAACTGTCCTAAGTCATAGACTTGAGAACCAGCTTCAGTATTAAGGGCTCCTACATATTACAGCCTTTCTACGCAGGTTCTTTGTATACAAGAGCATCGATCCTCACCAGCCTTGCAAGTTTGGTGGCTCAGTTTACAGATGAGGGGGTTGAGGTGTCCAGAGGTTAGGGCATTTTCTCAAGGACTCACGGTTACCACTGGCCTGATCTTGGGCATGAACTTGAGCCTGCCTGATTCCACAGCCTATGCTCTTGGGTCTGGGTCACAACATTTCTCCCAGCTAAAGCCTCCTTAGGTCCTGAACTAGGCTCTGAACAGACCAAGATGAATGAAATAGTGTTCATTTCAAGAACTCATTCTAGTGAGTTTTGAGGGCTGATTTCTGTCTCTCTGTTTCCAGATGTGCAAAAGCAGCTTGGCAAGTGACAAGGGGGCCAGAACTAGGAAATAAAACCACCTGGAGATTTTTCACCAGTACCAGGATGATAAATCTAGTATATTGCTTGTTTGGCTTGCAAGCTGCCTTGCTAGCTTTAAAGGACCTCTGAAATGGTTCAGTCCATGAGGAATTTAGATAGTGCTCCATTGTTTTCTAAGCAGTGAGTCTATTCTTGATGATGCTAAAACCCCCTCAATGTATACCTATGCATTGCATTGTGTACTGAACCAAAAAAAAGGGCTGATATGAAAGCATTTTGAAAAGATAAAAGCACTGTGCAAATGAATTATGGATATGTTATCAAAGGTCCTGTTGGACAAGCCCTCCCCAAGCTGTGTTTTGAATCTCACAAAGACCACTTGCTGAATATTCACTGTTGGCCAGGCAACAGGACTCTACCTATGTTACCATGTGTGTCTTCACAATAATCCTCAGCATTTTACAGAAAAGGAAACTGAGGCTCAGAAGGGACATATGGCTAGTACACAGTGATGATATGGGCTGGGCCCAAGACCTGAGCCCTTACATTTAAGCACTGTACACCTTTCGCTCATTCCACTTAATATATTCATTTTCAAGATGGAGGGGACCTTAGAGATGATGGAGTTCAACCTTACTCCACTGTAGAAATTGGCTTGGTATCATCCCCCAAACAGTAATTGCCTTCTTCTTGCACACCTTCAAAGGTGGTGCTCTACACTTTGCAGCTAACCTTCCACTTCCCTCTTCCTTGCAGGGTCAAGTGCAACCTCCCCACCCTTCCATATCTTGTCCCCACTTACCTTCCAAGTCTCTTCTCACCATTCCTTTAGAGACACAGTAGTCCTCTGCTGTCTACAAAGTTGACTGCATGCATTCCTAATCTCTACTATTGGGTAAAACCCCAACCCCTTTCTTCTCTCTGTTTGTCTGAGACAACCCATCTTCAAGTCTAGTATCAAGAAACCCTCTCAGCCCTCAGCAAGATTTACCAATCTCCCAGAGCACCTGCTTCCTACATTACTCATGCACTTCTTAATGCAAATTGTTCCCTAATGGTGACCCTTTTGGTACTGTGGTACCAATAGACCCCATGAAAGGAAGGGCTTTGTCCTATTCATCTTTGTATCCTCAATGCCTTGCTTAAATCATTTCCTGAGAATGGTCTTCCAGTCACACATTTGTTGTAGATGAAGATTACTCTCCTGAGTAGAACCTGTATTTTCTGTTTTGCATTTATTTCTCTCTGTGGGTGAAGCACCTGGCACATAGTCAATGCAGTCTAATGGATTTTTCTTGTTGTTGTCATTGGAGCTATGTGGTGACCAGGTTGGGAGGACAACTGAATCTACTCACAAGGGCTGAGAAAATATTCATTATAGCATCATTTGCAATAGTGAAAAACTGGAAACAACTTAAAAGTCTATGTATATAAAGTTAAGAAACATGCAAAGCAATATTATGTATTGTTTGTTGAAAAATGTATATTCAATACAATTACAAAGCAATATGTACCCCACTAAGGTTGAGCAAGAATGTATTAGTTTCCTGGGCTGCTGTAATAAAGTGTCCAACTGAGTGGCTTAAATAATAGAAATTTATCGTCTCCCAGTTCTGGAAATTAGAAGTCTAAGATCAAGATGCTAGCATGTCTGATTTCTCCTAAGGCCTCGTTCTCTGCCAGGTAGATAGTCACCTCCCCGCTATGTCCTCCCATGGTCTCCTGTGTGCAAACATCCTTGGTGTACAAATCTCTTCATATAAGGACCTCTGTCAGATTGGATTAAGCTCAATCCAATAACCTCATTTTATCTTAATCACCTCTTTAAAGATTCTATCTTCAGGGGCACCTGGGTGGCTCAGTGGCTTAAACCTCTGCCTTTGGCTCAAGTCATGATCTCAGGGTCCTGGGATCAAGCCCTGCATTGGGCTCTCTGCTCAACAGGGAACCTATTTCCCCCTCTCTCTCTGCCTGCCTCTCTGCCTACTTGTGATCTCTCTCTCTGACAAATAAATAAGTAAAATCTTAAAAAATAAAAAAAGACTTTATCTCCAATGTGGTCACATTTATGAGGTACTGGGGGTTAGAGCTTCAACATATGAATTTGTTGGGGGGACACAACTCAGCCCCTAACAGCAGAATTGGCTCCTTCTGAGGGCTGTGTTGGAGAATCTATGCCTCTCTCCTAGCTTCTGGTAGCCTTAGGTGTTCCTTGACTTATGGATGGTGTTTTCCCTGTATCTTCACACTGTCTTCCCTCTGTATGTGTTTCCCTGTATGTTGGTGTCCAAATTTCCATTCTTTTATAAAGACATACTTTACATCAGGTCAGGGCCCACCCTCATGACCTTATTTTAGCTTGATCACCTCTGTGAAGAACCTATCTCCAAACAACATCACATTCTTCAGTATTTGGGGCTAGGACTAGAGCCTAGTTTTTTTTGTTGTTATTGTTTTTTTTTTTTTTTTTTTTTGGCAGGGGGGAGGTGACACAATTCAACCCATAGCAGAATGTGGAGGTGGAAGAAGGACCATAAGGGGCATTGTGCCATGCATGTTTCTTGTTTCAGTTCTTAGGTTAGGCTTTGGGTAGACAAAGGCATTGAATAGGACCACAAATTGTCTTAACAGGAGCTGGAGCCTTCCAATGGCTGGAATGGACATTTCCTGGCATGTGTGTTAGTACTCCCTGTAACTGCCCCCAGTAAATTCTACACCACAACCCAGTGCTAGCAAGGCAGTCACTGTATCTCAGGCCAACTTGTCCCACTGTTGACACCTTTAAATCTCCAGGTATTTCTTAAAAGTTCTGAGCTTAAATCTCCCCATTTACCTTCCATTCATGGGTTGTAGTGCTGATTTCTGTCTGCAGCCACACAGAATATTTCTATTGCCACTTCCACTTAGAACATCTGAGAGTGTTAGTAGAGCACACCCTCACTCTTTTCCCCTCTGTGCCTATTCATCCTCCTTGCTCCTACCCTGCTCTTAATTCCTTTAAATCCTCCTTATATAACCCAACTTTCATGATTTAGGGCGCTCTTGGCAGTGAACTAGTTAGGCATTGCCTCATACCCACAGAGCTTGCATTTTTAAGCAGGTCATTACATAAGCAATTATTTGATTTCAATGGTGATAAAAGGCAGAGAAGTAAGGAGTAGGGCAACCTCTCCATGGTGACAGCATGGGGTGAGGGCATGCTGAGAGAAGCCAGGAAATCCTCTCCTTAGGGCAGCCCTGAGCAAGGGTAAGAATTTACTGGTGAAAGAGGAGTGTCTGGCAAGAAGAGGAGGGAGTGTGCACAATTTGATGTAAGGCCTTTGCTGTGGCTGGCTAGGGACCTCTAGGTCACATTAAAAACTGACTTTAATCTGAATGGAAAGGGGAAGGTGTGGAAAGGTTTTATGTTGGGAAGTAACATGATGAGATTTGCATATTAGAAAGACCATCTTAGGGGTGCCTTTGTGGCTCAGTCTGTTAAGCCTCCGACTCTTGATTTGGCTCAGGTCTTGATCTCAGGGTCATGAGTTTGAGCCCCATGTTGGATTCTACACCTACTTCAAAAAATAAATAAATAAAAAGAGAGAGAGATACCAGCTTCTCTATAGAGGTGGGGTGGGGTTGTTCATCTAATAATGAAGTGAGATGTCTCTTAGACTATTCCCAAATGCAGCCCAGGTGTGGAGGGGTGGAAATAAAAACAGCTCTGAGCACAGTGGGGATGGTGACATGTTCAGAAGTGGATGGATTTGAAATATGTTTTAGGGTGTAAAAGAGAACATGATTTACTAGAAATAGAGGGTAAGGACAGTACCATCCTTAGCCCCTACCCCTTAGCAAAGGGCCCCTACCTTGGACTAGCAGTTGGCAAACTCTAGTCCATGGGTCAAGTCTGACCTCTATCCTATTTTTAAATAAAGTTTTATTGAAACACAGCTACACTCATTAATTTATGCATTGCCTGTGCCTACCATGGCATTACAGTGGCAGAGTAGAGTAGTTTGTGACACAGGGTATCTGGCTCATGAAGTCCAAAATATTTACTCTCTGACTACTTACAGAAAAAAAAATCGCCAGTTCATTGTTCCAAAGACCCCACATATCCAAACCTGCACAAAAAATGAATTTTTAGTAAATAAGTGAGTCCCTCTCAGCCCAGGCTAATTGCTTGAGTATACCTCTAAGCATCTATTGTCAGGACCAAGGCTGTTCAGACCCCAGGGAGTTGCTTCTCTCCATCCCTTCATCTCAAGTCCTGTAAATGGATGTGTCTAAATACTGTGGAGGTTTTTGGCTTTTGCTGTTGTCAAAAATCACTTTCTGGTGCAGGGATGATTTGAGCCTGGAGGAAATACACATATTCCTCAAGGGACCACAGGGGGAGGACAAGGCAGGTACAGGCAGAGGGGCAGGACCTGAATCACATGTCTTTATTCGGGTCTGTGGGTGGAGTGCTTTGGGATTCCCAGGATAAGGCCAGATTGGTCAGGAGATCAGGGTTTTGGTAAGCTCCATAGGGGTCTTATTTAAGGGGTGCAAGAAAAGAAGGCCCTGGAAGATGGGAGAGACTGCTGAGCACTAGAGTTGTTGAGGGAGTAATATCTGGAACTTATATTTGCTTGTGACTCAGTGGGCTGTTACATAGGGCACATACTTGCAAGAGGGGCTAGTGGCAGTTCAAGGTCCCTGAGGCCAAATGGTCACACAAATGGATGTGGAGGCAATAATACCATTGAGTAGCTTAGCCAAGCTCCTGACATGGTTCCTGCAAATACTAGGGTAGAGGAGGGTGAGGGAAAAGTCAGGGGTGTCTTTTGGGTTTCTGGTGTGATCACAAAGTAGCACAGGTTACAAGTAGTTTAGACCATGTTTCTTTCAAAGAACTTTTAAGAATCCAGGTAGAAGATGTAGAGCCGATGTTTAAATATGTGCTACTCTGAAGAGGATATGGAGGGACTGGAGACAGAGTTGTCAGTCATGGGTAACTGAGCTCATGGATTTGATGGAGATCTTTTGGCAAGAGGAATCTGGGAGAAAAAAAGAGCTTGAGACCCACCCTTGGTGTACAGCACCTTTTTAGTGTCTGGGTGGGGAGGACAAGCCTGCTATGAAGGATGCCAAGGAGAGGTCAACGAGATAGAGGAAGGCTTAGAGAATGAAGAATCAGAAAAGTTGAAGAAAAAGTGTCTTCACTTCACTTCACTCTCAAAGAGGGAGGTTTGGGTTAATTGTGTCCCATAAACTGAGGGCTGGATTTGACATCTGGATGCCATTTGTGACCTAAGAAGCATCACCATGTTGCTTTGAGGAGAAGCATGTAGAAGGTTTGGGGGATGCTGTGAGGAATGCATGAGACATGAGGCATGGAAACAATGAATGTAGACAGGGATTTCAGGGGGAAGAGGGAATAAAGAGGAGGAGGAAATGGGACCTAGAAAGGTTTTTTTTATTTTTAAGGATAAGAGAGCCTTGGAGATGTCTAAATGCTGTTGAAAAGTTTCCACCATGGAGAGAGAGGTTGATGTTAAAGGAGAGATAAGAAATTACAGATGCATTCTAAGGCTCAGATGTTTCGTTGGTTTGCAGCCTTGCCCCACAAAATCACTCTTTGTTGAGTCTTTGGTACATCACATGGGCTTAGGAAACAGTGCAACCATTTTGCTGGGAAGATGGCAACCACAAAATCCTGAGAAATCCACACTCTGAGTCCTCACACTCACTTACCAAACTATCTGCACAGCATTTGGACTTTGATTTAGTTGCATACAGAAGAGGCTTTTGTTATTTATCCTTTCAGAAAATGAATTGCATTTAAAATAGATCTCATTTTAGATCCAGAGCCTTTAATGCTATCAGCCTGCTAGATAGAAATAGCTTGTTGCTCTCTTGTTTGATTGGAGTCTTAACAGCAGGATTTTGTGTTTCACAAATGATTATATCCTGCATGGATATCTGACATGTTCTTCATCACTGTTTTACTCGATTAAAAATGTTGCATTCCACGAAGAAACATCATTTAGGACACAGGGGTCTCTGAGTGGCAGAGTTTTCAGAAAAGCTGTCATTGCAAAATGAAATTTAGAATCTTAGAGATGGCACCAAGCTGGGCAATTTACATACTATCAGGAACTAGGACTGGCTGTCTGGAATAATTGAAAACCCTAGTAATAACGTGAGTTGTCCTAGGGAGTAACGTTAGGAAATGTAATAAACATTTTTCAGATCCAAGAGCTTTTATTTTCCATCTATTTACTACACAAAGATGTTGTTGACCTCACAACTAAATATTTTTCTTGATGTGCTTTAGTCCCCCGTATGCCAATCACCATTATCACTGATGCCTTTTGGAGCAATTGTGCTAAGTGCTTCATATACATTTCTTCATCTTACCTTCATAACGACCTTGAGAGGTCATATTGTTTTCAGTCAATGGAGGAGAAAACTGAGGCTCAGAAAAATGAATTGCTTCCCTAAGTGTCACACACACTGTGTGTGAGTGGCACAGTTGCATATAAAGTCAGGCAGGATGACTGGAACCTTCATGTTTAACTTCTTCATTTCTCCATATGGAGATGAAGGGAATTTAGCTTCTGCTCTCAGAAAGCTTCACATCTGATCGGAAGCATATGAGATGTGTCCACATAACTTTTCCATAATTCAGGATTTATTAAGGATAATAAGGGGTGCTTTGGAGTTTAGAAGAGTGAGAATGGTTGGGGGGTGGGGCATGTCATCAAGGCTGGTTCTCATCAATCCTGAGCTAAAGGGTTGGTGGAATTGTGATTGACAGGTGAGAGTGAAAGATAGCCAAGGGGGAAGGAACAGTAAGGGCAAAGGCAAGGTCAGGAAAGAAGCACTGTCTGGGGAGCAATGGGCAGTCCTGTTTAACAGATGTTTGAATGTGGGATAACACTTGAAAAGACCTGTCCAGGTCAGAGGATGGAGGTCATCTAGATGGCAGGATGATTATATTCTCTCCATACATTCTGGAAATGGTATAAAGGCTGGAGCTGAGTTGGATAAAGAGTTGACTGCCATGGGAAAGCCAATTCAGCCTCTACCATCCAACAGAAAGAGAGTGAAAACTCAGGTGTTATTACTAGGAAATAACAATACTAAAAAAAATTGACCTTTCTCTTTTCATCCTATAATCAGTAGCAATGTTTTCATCTCTCTCTGCTATAGTAACTTGCAACCCTAGCTATATATTAGAATCACCTGGGGAAATGTTAAACTAAACTTGAGTGGCACTCTAGACTAATTAAATAGAATCTCTGGGGGATGGGAAACAAGCAATGGCATATTTTAAAGCTTCCCAGGTTATTCGAATATGTAGTAGAGGCTTAGTACTACTATGTTAGCAGGCCCCTTGCTTGTTAAGTGAGGAAATTAATTAATTACTGGAACAGGCAGGGGTGGTAACTACAGTGCTAGTTGTGCTGGTAACAGAACGTTGGGAAGGAGAGCAGATTTTGGGAAGGAGAGCTGATTTGAGAAAAGGTGAGGAGACATGTCTGTGTTCGGTATATTGAAATTAGAAAATCCAAGAGGAGGGTCCTCTGAGGTGGGCTCTCCCTGGCCTTGTGGTTTCATCTGCGGGTACTGCTCCTTGAAAATAGCAGGTGCAGAATAAACAGTGGAATTGGGAGGTCTGGCAGGCATTTGGACTAGGGTTTTACATGCTTGTGAGGTAAGTCAATAATGTTAAGCCTAAAATATTTGAGTTAGGTGTGCATAGACAATAGTGTTAGTCATCTAGGTAGAGAGAAGAGAAAAAAAAGACTGATGGTGTAACATGATGGCATGCCAATATGGAGGGAAAAGAACTAGGAGAGAGATTTACTGATGGAGAATAAAAAAATAATGCAAAGATAAGAAGAGAGATTTTCCACATGCCCCTGCACATTCCCCCACTCAGAGAGGCTCATGGACTTGTCGCAATGGATGAACCTGCAGGGACCCATCACTATCTCCCAAGCCCATAGTCTGCATTAAGCTTCACTCCTGGCACTCTACGTTCTCTGGGTTGGGGCAGAGGAATTTTTTAAAAACATAACTCTGATCCTTTCTCTCCTGCTAAAAAACTTCCACCAGTTTCTGATGGCACTTGGAATAAGGCCTCAAGGACTTGTACTTTCTGTTTTCATTGTTTCCTGGGCTAGAACACTCTTTCTTCAGCTCCTCCCTTGGTTGGATCCTTCCGTTCAAGGGTCATGCCCTCAAAGATGCTCTCCTGATCCAACCTATCTGAAAGTAGCTTGTTCTCCATTCCCATTCCACTTCTATATTTTCTTCAGTGTTCTGAGCCTAATCTGTAAATCTTCTGTTTCTTAAATTTGTCTTTCTTCCCCCATTATAATGTCAGCCTTGCCACCTTGCCCTGTCCCCTATAGGCACATAGCAAGCCCCCAACACAAATCTGTTGAGTGTTGAGTAATATTAGGTCATACCAAGCATCTCCTAGGTGTCATGCACAGGTACTTTACAATCATATTATACTTCATCCTTGCACTGACTCTAAAATGTAGGTTCAATGATTTCCATGGCATAGATTAGAAAACAGAGTCAGAGAGAGGTTAAGTAGCTTGACCAAAACCTCACAATTGGTGGGGTTCACCTTCAGGAACCTGGCCTTGAACCTCTATACCCTAAGCCACTCAGCTATACTGAAAGAATGAGCGATAGTGGGATAACTTCTTCTATCTGGTCAGCTTTGTCTGTATAGATTACAGAATAAAGAGTTCACTAGGGATGACCAAAAAAAAAAAAAAAAAAAGACAATTGCTCCTTGGGGATTTCTTAGTAAATCTTCCTACATTGGATCTATGAACAGAGGAAAGAAATCCAATTCTTCCCTAGCCATAGCCCTTGGGGACTCTGTGGTTTATGTATGATTTCATTACTTTCTTCTTCTCCTGTGGTCTTTCCAGCTCAGGGCTTCAGTTACTGCTAAGTTCTGCCCTCCATCCAGTTTCTTCAGCTCTACTAAGGATCATCTCCTCCCCAGAGCAGTGGACTAGGAAAGGGCCAAGGGTTAGAAGGGGTGTGGTCTACTGGTAACTACCAATGGAATCTTGGTCCTCATTTTTCTTCATGTGTAAAATCCTAGGAACGATTTCTATTATTAAGTATATCGTACTGTGATGTGTTTTACTTTGAATTTGATTGAGGGTTTTTCTAGGACCTCTTTGCACCATTTCCTCTCTGTCCATGTTCTCACTTCATGTGTCTTACATACCAAGGTTAGAACAACATCATTAAACAGACCAGACAAATTCTTCTGATGCCAAAGCATTTGGTAGTGGTGACTTAGGCTAAATGACCCCTCACCCTGGGAATTTCCAAAGTAAATTCTTTCATCCATCCATCTACCTAAAAAATAATTACTAAGTACCTACTACATGTGAGGTCCCATGTCAGGCATTGGGAATATACATGGTCTGGACCCTCAGACCAAGGTCTAAGATACTGGGATATCTCTAGTAACTGGGATAAAGTTACTAATAAAAGAAAAATCACAGAAGTCAATATAAGAATGTTGCAGTGATATGCACCATAAAAGGGAAGTATATGGTGTTATGTGAACAGACATTGTTGGTGTGGGATTTGACCTAACTGAGACAGTTAGTAGGGGCCTTCCTAAAGAAGTGACAAAACTAAACTCTAAATGATAAATAGAAGCTCTCTAGAAAATGAGTGGTAAGGAAGTTCTAGGCAAAAAGAATAGCATATGCAAAGGTCCTATGGCAGGAAATAGGATTACATGCTCTGAGGCTAAATGTTCATGTACTTGTTGTGCAGAAAACACAGAGACCTACTCAGAGAAGTCAGGGATGACAAGGAAATTAGGGAGAACAGGAGTCAGCAGGCTAAGGCATCTTAGCCTCCTGCAGAAGACTATTCCCACCCAGTTGGAGCTCCTCAGACATTGTTCTTCCTTAAGCAACCTATGAAAATTTTAGCTTGAAGAAAGGACAATTAAAATTCATAAGTTTTTTTTTTAATCCATTCTATATAACTGCTGGGAGACTTCTTTGGAATTGAGAAGAAGGTCTCCATCAATTGTCAATTGGCACCAAGGCCTAGACATGAGGAATCCGGCGAAGAATTCATTCTTGTCCTACCCTTTCTTGCTATGCTCCAGAGGATGGCTGTGTGTGTTCTGGCAGACTTTCTGCTCCCAATCAACCAAATGAAGCTGTACAGAGAGAACACAAAGCATTTGCTAGAGAAAGAAAACCAAAGGATCAGAGATATGACCAAAAGTTAGAAGGTTTTGCCTTCCATTTGTTCTGAGAGATAACTGAGAGGCTATTTTCTGCAGGAGAAATAATATAATCAACAGAAGCTGGAAGTTTCAAAGTAAAGTTTAGAAAAAATAAATGGAGGTGATTCAAAAAGGTGCTAATTACCCATTCTTTCCCCATTCTGGATGACTCACACTGGATCAATAACCCAAATGACTTTCTTCTCATTAGTCCCCAAATGGAAAACTTTGCCAGGGTAGTAAGAAGGAGAGTTGATGTGTGTTAGCTGAATTCAGTTTCATGGATGCTAAGTGCCCCCACAAGCTTAAAATACAATACCTGCTTTACAGACTCTCTATAATTATCCGTGATGGAGGAGATAATTGAGCAAGCTACTAGGGGTTTCTAAGCAAAAAAACAAAACAAAACAAAACAACAACAAAAAACAACAACAAACAAAACAACAACAGCAAAAAAAACAAAAAAAAAAACAAAAACAAACAAACAAACAAAACCTCTGCCTCCATCATCTGGAAATTAAGTTGCTGGCAAGTTAGTCTTGAGAAGTGTGAATGTTAGTGTGTTAAATAAGTATTTTTTAAAAAGGAGCCTGCTTGACAGTTATTTTTAAGAGTCTGGCCTATATATTTTCCCTTCATCCAAAGAGCTCAAAATTGGCTTAAGTGGAGATTAATTGAAAAAGTTCACCTCAAGAGTATGATTAAGCCTGGAAAATTTTAGCCAATAAGGGAATTTTTCATAAAATTATGACTGAGTGGAAATAGTGTTATAATGGAAGTCTGTGTATAATGGGCATCATTAAAATTATATACGTATATACTTGAGCATCAACAGGTAACTGACTTACAGGGTTACAATTCTGTGAGGGGTTTCTGATGATATTATAAGCTACAGGCGCAAAACATGAGTCATCCAAATTCCTAAATAGAATTACAATTAGATTAAAAAATATTCTTGCCATAATTATACACCAGGAGTGGTCTGGATCTTATAATTAACTTCCCTATGCACAGGCTTTGCCTATGTAGTAATGGGTAATCCAATTCCTATGTAATGGAATCATAGGATATTCAAAATAGGAAGAAGTCTCTAATTTTCTAGTTCATCCTCAGCACAAAATTCATAAGGAAAACAAATGAACAACACAGCAAACTTGCAAACACTGCTTGACAGCAAGTTAGGTGATTTGCAGATACAGAAGTTCAGGATAGAGGCCCAAACTCCAGTGTCTTAGCCCAGTCCTTCTCATTGTTTAGGATTTCGATTCTCTTCTGATCCGCTGCTAGCCTGCAGTTTATAGGGAATTCTGGAATTTTTATGTCAGAGGAGTGTGGATATGTCCCTTTGGTTGCAGGAAAGGAATAAGCAGGTAAAAAGTGATTCTCAAACTTGAATGTGGGGGGGCGCCTGGGTGGCTCAGTGGGTTAAGCCTCTGCCTTCGGCTCAGGTCATGATCTCAGGGTCCTGGGATAGAGCCCTGCATCTGGCTCTCTGCTCAGCGGGGAGCCTGCTTCCCTCTCTCTCTCTCTGCCTGCCTCTCTGCCTACTTGTGATCTCTGTCTGTTAAATAAATAAATAAAATCTTAAAAAAAAAAAAAAAACCAGATGGTCTGTGACGTGACTCTAAGAAGCTCCCAAGAGATGATGATGGGCTGGTCCCAACACCTCACTTTGAGGACCAAGGTGTTAAGAGGACTTGTCTCACAGCTGGATTTGCATGCAGACATGAACATAACTCAGATTGTTTTTTCCTGTGGAATGCCTCTGGGGCAATTGATGATGATCAAGGGTACCTCCTTCCAACCTACCCTTGGCTTGGCTCCTAATCAATTTCAATTATAAATGGATATCAAATATAACTGTGAGATCCATGAGTAGTATCTAGACTCAATGAATCTGGAAAGGCCATCTGCCCACCTGCTGGGGTTCACCCAGCACCTTGAGTTGTATGTTTATATCTTTCATCAGATTTGGGAAGCTTTCAGCCATTTTTTTTCAAGTACTTTTTCTCTCTTCTTCCAGAATACCAATGGCATGAATGTGAAATCTTTTTGTTATAGTCCTCTTGGTCCCTGAAGCTCTATTTATTTTTCGTTATGCTGTTATCTCTCAGTGGCTCAGATAGGATGATTTCCATTGTTCAGTCTTCCAATTCACTNAGTGGCTCAGATAGGATGATTTCCATTGTTCAGTCTTCCAATTCACTGACACTTTCTTCTCTCCTTCTATTATGATATTGAGCCCATCCACCAAGATTTTATCTCTGTATTTTTTTTCTTTACTTTTTATGTGAACCATATTTTGACATTTTAAAAGTTTCATTTGGTTCTATTTCTTGGAGGAGGCTTTCTGTTTCTGCATGTGTTTGGAGCTTTTTCTAATTGGTCACTGAAGCATTTTTATTAGAACAGCTTCTGTCTGATTATTTCAACATCTCTTACCTCAGTGTTGTCTTTTAGTCACACAGTTTGAGATCTTGCTGGTTCCTAGAACAATGAATAGTTCTTAGCTGAAACCTAGATATTTTTGTGTTATGCCATGAGATTCTGGATATTATTTAAACTTTCTGGTTGAACTGGGTTTTTCTGACACTGCTCTGGCAGGGGAAGGACGTTGCCCCTTGTTTCTGCCAGATGGAGATGAAACCCCAGGTTCTCCACTTGGCTTCCATTGATGTCTGGGGGAGCAGGTGGACTGCTCTTTACTCCTGGGGGCATGGGATTTCCAGTTTCCCTTGGTCTCCACAGACACCATGAAGAGCCCACAGGCTTGTAACTGGCCCATGGGGATGGAATTTCCTGCTTCTTACTGCCTTTCTGTGGCACCACCAGAGGGGATGGGTTGGGGGTGTGTGTGAGCATTTCATTACAGTGGGAGTGGGAGTGTTGAGCCCTTCACTGATGGTGCTAGGGTAGGGGCTGCAGTTTTTTCTATGCAGTTTGGCTGGAGTAGACTGGTCATTATCTAAAAGTTTTCTTTCTTGTTATGCTGCCCATTCTTGGTCCTTTGGTTATAGAGGGCAGGCTTTTCTTGGTGTGTCTGTTATCCTGTTGATGTCTCCTGCTTGCTGACTTTTCTAGCTCCAAGACTGGAACATATGATATAAAATGTGGGGCATTTGCTACTGTGCCATGTTCTGAGGTCCTGGTACTCCCCCTTCTCTTCACCTTCCAGGGTCTTTTACTTTCCTTGTCTTTAGTGGGAAGGACAGGGAAAAGGACACTTACTCATCTTCCTAGAAGTGAAGGTCACTATAATAATTATTATTATTTTATTGTCATGATTTTACTTTCATATGAGGGGTCACATGCAACAGGCAACACATATCAGTTCACAACTTGCCTATCTCATTTAGCATTATGATTTTGAGAAATATCCACATTGATATGTAAAGATCTAAATCCAAATTTACTTCTAATAGTTGTTGACCCAGGTGTAGGATAAATGACCTGGTTTAGTGAAGCATGCACACAAGCATGAATTAAACATCTTCCATCATCTGGCACTCAGAAGAGTCACAGGGAGTGTATCTACATTACTTAGCTGATTTGTTTGGTTGGTTGGTTGGTTTTTGTCACAAAAGATATATTTTAATGACCTTTTGTATGATGGAATACTTCAAAAATGGGGAGAGGACAGGGGGCATTTGTAGGTTATGGTAAATAACAGCCCTGGGCTTGTAGCAATAATGACAACAAAATTAGAATTACTATTACTACTGCCAGTGGATTACGCCCTACTGTGTATGAAATGCTATCTTATTTATTTTCATGTCATATATATGAGGTGGCATTGCTTTTATTTTATGGATAAGGAAATGAGCTCACAAGAACCACCAAGTTTTCTCAAAGTCATCTAGTTCATACTTGTCAATTGAATCCGTTCTGTGAATTTTTCTCAGTGAAAGAAGGCCTTCTCTCAAATTGTAAAAACAGAAAAGAAGATTTATTATCTCATAAAACATCAGTGGCATCATCAAGATCCAGGTTCTTTCCATCTTTCTGATCTGTCAAGCTTTGCTTCTCTAAGGGCACAAGATGGTTGCAGTAGCTCCAGGCATCGCATGTAGAAGAAGGGGCACATTTGTGTGCAATAATATTTATTAGAAGTCCCACCACTAGGTTTCTCCATGCCATGTTCCCCAGAATTGCAGCATACACACCAGTTGTATAATTTGTAGTAATTTGTGGGGCCCAGTGCAAAATTAAAATGTGGCATCTCTTGTTCAAAAGTTATTAAGAATTTCAAGATGACAGCAGAGCATTAAATCAAGTGTGGGGTCCTTCTGAGACCAGGGCCCTATGCAGATATATGGGTTGCATGTCTGTAAAGCTGGTTTTGCCTATGTCTATAAGCTTAACCAGTTTCAGACAAAGAGAAGAGGGTCATATCGCTGGCTTGGCTAAAGTGAGATTTATTCCAGAATTTTGGGATATAGGCTGCTCTTCTGAACCACAAGGAGAGGAATGGAAATTGGAATAAAATCAAGATGTTGCCATTGCTGGGAGGTGAGGAAGGGCTGTTGGTTGGGAATCAATATTGTCCAGTTTGAGTGTATGTATCTCTATTTGCCTCCTTATATTTTGCTGTCCCCCCAAAGGTTCGTATGTCTGAGATGTATCTCACTTCTGCTGCTATGTGAGCTTGAACATGTGTTTTCATTTTCTGAAATTCAGTTTTCTCATTTGTAAAATTAGAACACATGAGTGTCCCCAGAATTTGGGGTGTACCCCTTATGCCCATATATGTCCATCACCAGAGGGTGGAATCTTGATGTTCTACGCAGGTGATGATTGCAGCAGGTCTGTAATGACTTCTACTCCTTCTCTAGTATGTAGTCAGCGATCTCCTTGGGCTGTTGGGGGATGTTAGCAGGCTCTGTTTCCTGCATTTGGGGGCTGAGGGAGGAGCAGGTAGGGAAAAGGCTCTGTTTCTTGTTTCCATCACAAAAGGAGGGCCAGTGTTGTGGATGGAATGCTAGTGTGAAGTGTTAGTCCTCGCCTGTGGAGCAGAGACTTGGTCCTCTATTCCATCAGAGTCAGAGGTACTGGAATAGTGTCCTTCTGAATTTTGGCCTATGCACTAGCCTACCTCATAGAGCATGTAGTAGATGGTAAGATGAACACAAGTACTTCTCCATTTTTCATGCCCTTCCATGTTACATGTCATTCAAAGCTGGAGACTTCATCTTCATCCATGAATCTGGGCTGGCCCCATGGCCTATTTTGGGTGATGGAACAGTAATAAACATGGATCAGGAAGAGAATTAAGAGCCTGCATTGTAACTCTGTGCTCACTCTCTATATTTTGGAGCCTTGAGACGGTCACATGACAGCCCAGGGCAGCCTGGAGTTGGGGTGCTGCCAAGCTGAGGTCCTCCAGAACAACCGCCGTGTCAACCACCAGATATGTGAAGGAGGTCATCTCTATTAATTTCCCATTGTGGCCATAAAAAGCAGCACAGACTCAGTGTATCATAATCATGGGAGTGACAGCCCATCCCATTTTCTATATTCTGTTGATTAGAAGCAGGCCATAGGTCCTACCCACACTCAAGAAGAAGGGATTACACCGCTGTGTGAACACAGGAGGCAGGGATTTGGAGGGTCACCTTGAAGTCTGTCTACCACAACCTCCAAAGAGGTGGACAGTAAACATATAGGATCTGCCTTCTTTGTTCTCCTGTCTAAAGAAGTGACCTTTAACAAGTCATTTATTCTTTCTCAGGGCTTTTGCCCCAGAAGGACTCAAGGGCAACTGTTTTCAGATTATTTGGATCCAAACAGAGAGGTGTCTCAGCAATGAATAAAAATGACAGAGTTTAACGAGGATAACTGTAGTTAAAATTACCCTCATTTCACTTCTGTAGGAAGGGTGTCTTTCTTGTCTCTGCTTTTGTTTCAATATCTCATAGAATGAGGCTTCTCCAAGGCCCCTTAAAGAAGGTTGATAATGTATTGTATTCACATAAAGCAGGAGGATAGCACTGATACAAAGTAACAGGGTAAGAACCTATAATGCTCTTGCCTGACAGGCTCTGCCTAACCGAACAAAATAAAAATTCACTTGGGAAAGAAAGGTTAATCAAATCCCAGCTAGAAGGCAAGTTGCATCAACCCACCCTGGAAAACAAGAGAACCAGGTCTGAAGCGTCCAATTTTGATACAGCTTTTTAAAAACAGAATTGTATTTAAACTATTTTTCCCTAGCACACCCCTCTGTTCGCCATGTAACAGTACTAAAATGGGTTAGAATTCACATTTTCCCTGTTCTCAATTTCTTCCACCCCTTCCTCAGATTGCCTTCACAATGGAGCATCCGTATGTCCAAACAAACAGACAAGTGAGGAGATTAATGAACTGACCTTTAACCTTGTAAGTATTTATTCCAGGGCTCAGGGGGGAAGCATGTCTGTGCCAGTGAAAATCCCAAAACTGTCTCTGATAATTTGGTATTAAAGATAGCTCTGTCAAATGCCTCCTGAGGCAGAGTGAGCATCGCCCTTCTCCTGACCCCAAGCTTCTTAGCCCTTATGTTCTTTCCCCATTCAGACAGATTGTACCCCATCCCTTTACCATTCTCCCTTTAGAAGAATTTTTTAAACAATGATATTAGCTGCCATTTATTACACACTTACTACATCAGATACTATTTAGCTCTTTTCATCATCATCATCATCATCATCAACATCTAACACCTTTGAGCACTTATTTTGTGAAAAGTAAATTTCATATTCTTTCATATAAATTTTGTACTAGCTATTTGAAATAGGCAATTAAAAAAGAGAGAGAGAGTCAGCTACGTATTCATTCCTTAAGGAAATGTCAGAAGACAGAGTGGAAATTGGGTTTCCTAAAAACTTGATTAGATGAATATGGTTCTTGAACATTTTCTGTATATGTCCTTGTCACAGCCATGTGGGTAATAATTGGTGTTCAAAGCCAAATGCTGGTATAAAGAGAGTTATTCTTCCCAGCCCTCTGATCACTCCTCAGATTCATATAAGTGCTTGCACATATATACGGTTACAAGAGGGTAAGCCCTCTCTTTCTTTTTGCATCCATGGCTCTTACAATATGATAATACTGTACTCTCGAGGGAAAAGGCACAAACATGAATCAGAAGCATAGAAATACACCACAATGGTTGCAATGGAGTCAAATGACAAGTCTGTTGTGGCTGCTGGTGTCCAAAGATGACCTCTCCCTGTATCCCCTGTCATCACATGTCTGTCTTCTCCCTGTGTGTCTGTGTGTCTCTGCTCTTCTTAAAATGACAACATTCCCATTGTACTAACGAGCTGGAGCATATGGGTGTTTGAGAACTAGGTAAGGCATGCAGGTCATAGTGTAAGAGCCATGGATGACATTTATAGGCTTATTAAAATGAAATGACACAATCCATTTCCCTTGTGCAATCATCCTGCTATCAGTACTATTAAAAACAGGTCATTTATGCTATCAATGTTAATTATTACCCAAGAACTTGTGTGACAGATCTAGTGGATCTGTCAATAGATCGGGCTGGGGTCCTCATATCAAGAGGTAGAGCTTATTTTCCCTCCCCTTGAATCTGGACCATCTCTGTGACCATTACAGGGAAAAACAAAAAAATTCTTTCAAGTTCTTTCAAGTTCAGGCTTTAAGAGACTGACAGCTCCTGAAAGCTTCTTTCTGCAATTTCATTGTTGGAAAGATGCTGCCATGCTGTAAGGAAGACCAAGTAGCTATGTAGAAGGGACCTCCTAGAGGAGAACTGGAACATCCACCAATGGTGGAGTGTGTGTGCAAGAGAAAAAAANAAAAAAATGTTTTAAATGCAATTCTGTTTTTAAAAATCTGTAATCAGAGTTGGATGCTCATGACCCGTTTCTCTTCTTTTCCAGAGTTGGTTTTTGCAACTTGCCTTCTAGCTGGGATTTGATCAACTTTACTTTCCCAAGTAAATTTTTTTATTTTGTTCCACTAGGCAAAGCCTTGTTAAGCAAGAGCAGTGTAAGTAATCTCATGCTGTCATTTTCCCAGGTGACAGTGAGCATCAGTTGCCAACTATGTGAGTATGACCATTTTAGACCTCTTAATACTCCTGCCAACACCAAAAGAAGTAGAACCACCCATCTAATCCATAGACATGATAGAACAAATTGTTGTTTCTTAAAGGCATTATGTTTGGGGGTGGTTTGTTATGCTGTCATTTTAACCAGAATACTACTGTTTCTCCATACAAGGTTATTTTCTGTAAGCCCCTTGTTTAGAATGTCTTTCTTTTCTTTCCTAATACTTCTGCCCCCTTGAATTCATGTCCCAGAAGGATCAGGGCTAATCCAAGACTCCATGCTGCATGGGAAGCAGACAAGCCTCCCCTTGGAGGATTGATCAGGACCTGGATAGAGCTCAGGGTAAAGGAGAAAAGCAACTGATTGGCTAAGTTTTCTTTCCTAGAGAAAAGGGATTTCTTTTACTTTGATTTCAACTTTCTGTATCTCTACTTGACAATAAGGTGCAGTTTGAGGACCATGATTAGGTGTGGATCCATAGGAAGGCCTCCAAGAGGATTGCTTTGGCAAACACACTTTATCTGTAATGCCCCCCAGGCTTCTGAGACTGTACAGGGATCCACCAAGAAGGACTGCCATGTTCCCCATGCTGCTAGCATGCCCCATACGTGTACTCAATCTTTAGGGTTTCAGGAGCTACAATGCACCATAAGGACAGCTACATATTATTTGATTCCATGCCATTTTCATCTGATTGTGCTACCATTTTATTAATTTGTAGACTCTAGATTACATTTTAATGGTCTGCTTTGCATTCTCCTCCCTCTATTTTTCTGGTTGATAAAATTTTAAAAGGACATCTGTTGTGCTAAAGATGACTTTTTACTTAGGACGCACAGTCATTGGAATGTGTGGTAGCAATTTTTCTTAGGTAATAACCTCCCCTATCTTATCAAACCAGGCTTTGGTTGTAGAAGGGCTTTCTTAATTCAATTGTTGTTTAATTTTGCCTTTTGTTGACCGGCTGAATGAATGACTCCCTCTCACACCGCATTCTGACTCCTCACACATTTGTCTTTAGCTCTGAAGGAGTCTGGAGTCTGGAGCCCTGGCCAGTGACTAATGAGAAATTCTGATGTTATTTTATAAGATTTTTAATAAAGAATCTATTTCCTTTAGTGGATGGAGAAAGGTATAGAGAAGCTGTGTGCCAAGATATAATTGCTGTCACCATCAATGGCAAGTGTTTAATGAGTGTTTCCTGTATATGGAGCCCTGTTATGTCTGTGGCAATCGTTCTTAAATGGGAGCCATTTTGCTTACCCCCACTTTCCAGAGAACATTTTTCAATGTCTGGAGACATTTTTAATTGTCACAGCATGGGGTGGGGGGAAGACACTACTGGTACCTCGTGGGTGGAGGTCAGGAATACTGCTAAACATTTAAAATATAAAGGCAGTCCTCCTCAGCAAAGAATTATCAAGCTCAAAATGTCAAGAGTTCCGGGGTTGAGAAACCCTAGTGTGTGGATATAAAGACATTGAACCTGGACCCTCTTGTCATGGAGCAGCATGAGGACAAATGAAATGGAGATGGAATATGGGTGAGATGAAGCATGAAAGAGAGAGAGGTCAGGCAAACCTTGACTCGTCACTACACACAGTTTTTAATAGAGCAAGGTCATCCATAGCAAAGAAGGACACTTAACCATGAGACATGATAATCCCTAGCAGAGACAGAGACAGGAGGAAAAGAGAGCCGTAGTGTTCCTTCGGGTTTGGGGTGAGGTCCTTTTGTGTGTGTGTGTGTGTGTGTGCGTGTGTGTCTTTTCTATATTCCTTTCGTTCTGGAGAGAGAGCTCCTCCAGCATCACAGACTTTAAATAATCTCTTGAAGCTGATAACTCTCAAATTTCTGTCTCAAAACCAGTCCCCCTCTGACGTTTGGACTCCACCCAAATAAGCTGATTTTTTATTCAAGATGTATGCATTTACTTTAGGAGGGTGGGGGGAGACAGAAACTTTAGCAGACTCCATGCTCATCATGGAGCCTGACTCGAGGCTTGATCTCACAATCTTGAAATCATGACCTGAGCTGAAACCAAGAGGCAGATGCTTAACCAACTGAGACACCCAGGCACCCCCCAAATATGTTGATTTTATGTTTCCATGTGGATATCTTGTAGATGTTTCTAACTTAATGTGCCCAAAATGGAACCCTTGATTCTCTTTCTCAGACTTGTTCCCTGTCCCCCCAATATTCCCTCTTCTAGTGAAAATGCATAATCTTGCCAATTGTTCAGTATGAGAATATGACTCCTCTCGTTTTCCAAATATGTATTTTGAATAAGGAAGGCAAATGGTTACCTTCTTTCTTTCCTCTTGCTCTGCTTTCCCCCAATCTACTCATGATACCCACATGGACGTTGCATCATGTCATTTCATTATAATAAGTCTTTAAAGGTCATCCATGGTTCTTACATGGCTTTCTGGCTTTCATATCCCCTTGTGCTCCAGCTGGCTAATCCAATATGACTGGCACCGTTATAAGAAGAGGAGACACACAAACACATGGGCAGACAACAACCATTTGACATCAGAAGCAGAGACTGGAGGGACTTGTCTACACAGCAAGGAGCACTAGAGAATCCTGGCAATACCAGGAGCTAGAAAAGGGAATAAAATAGTCTTCCCTGGAGTTTTCAGGGCCATGCCAGAACCTTGATTATTGATGTCTAGCCTCCAGAATTGTAGACAATAAATTTCTGTTGTTTTTAGCCACGCTATCCACAGTACTTTATTACTCCAACCCTAGGAAACAAAGACAGACTCACTGCTCTCACCACCTCAATCCCTTCCTCCCAGTCACACTGGACATTTTACTTCCTCAACACATCAAGCTCACTATTTTCTTTCTTCGGAAAAGTGTGTTTTCCCTTGCTGTTGGCAGGCTGATCTCTTCTTGTCATCCAGATAGCAGCTTAAACTTTGCCTCCTCTGAGAGGACATCTCAGAACACCAACTTAATGGAACCATCACCCACTATTCCACACCATGTCACACCCAGTTCTGATACTTTGCTTAGAACATAATACAACGTGACCTTTACCCTGCTCTTCTCACCATAGCACGTAAACCCCATGAAACAAAAACCTCTTCTGTCCTGTTAATTCATGTCTGTCCTCCACCTGGACCAGTGGCCCCAACTTTGCAGACACTCCATGTATATATTTTTTTAATAAATGAGCCAGTTACAAAAAAGAAAAGGTCTTTGCCCAAGTACAGCTAGTTTGTGCAACCGGACAACCAGGAGTAGGTCATGAATAGTTCAACTGGATCTTTGAGACAGAGAGGAGAGAGGTTTTTTGATGAAAGGAACAGGAATTCTCAAAAGAAGATCACCCTCCTATGGGTGAGAGGGATCTCAGCCCATGTTCAGTGCTGAACCTCGGATGGAAGGGGACATGGTCCGTTGTGTTCCATCAAGCCCACTGCCTTTCCTCTGCAAATATTTATGCTCTGAGCTCCCCCTTTCCCAGGCCTGACAGGAGCCCAGGGAAGGCTGTGCGCTAGCACAGGGCCTAATGGAGACATTGCAGNCCAGGGAAGGCTGTGCGCTAGCACAGGGCCTAATGGAGACATTGCAGAGCTATTAGCACAGATGGTTGTCATATGTATGCAAATGAGAAACAAATTGAATTTGGTGTCCCCTCTCACCAGCTGTCCTATCAAGGAACGCTCCCACAGCAGCCAAAGAACTGCTGCTACACTACTAATCTGTCACCACAGATTAATTACAACGAGCACATTAATCACCATTTGTTTCTAGTACAAAGGAAAATATCTTGTTTTTCAAGTATGTCCTATTAAAAGAAGGTGTCCAGCTTTGTAGAAACAAGGCACAACAAGGGCTTGAGGCTTCATTAGTTAGGAACAAGAGGCAAATGGAGGATAAAAAGCCCTAGGCTGCATGCTGCCTTCAGAGCTATCTGCTGGTAAGGATTGGAGGAGAGGCAGCACCGCTGGGAAACTAAGAAGGACAGCTAGCCAGCTCTCACCTCACCTGATGCTCGAACAGCCTGGGGTTTCAAAGAGTTAATTTTGCTTAGTGGAGCCTCAAAGAATTAGGAGACACCTGAAATAAGTGTTTTAGATGGATTATTATCACTATGGTTTGGTAGAAAAACTATGCGTAGGGTGCTAGCCAGAGATTCAAGGGACCAGGCTTCACCTCTAACCATGTATCTAGTTCTTGTTCTGAACTTGGATTTGAATAATGATTTTTTCCTCTTTTGGGAAAGTCAGCACCCACGTGAATACTTAATGAATACAATGTGCTCTATTGAAATAGACGTCTGAACAAAATTTTGCGTAGAGTTACAGTAGACTGATTCTCTGAAGTCTTTCTATGAGCTCGTGTTAAGACGGCTTTGATGAGATGGTCTCTGCTGCCTGCTCTCCCTACACCACCACCATGAGGTCTGTTCCTTAACTACCCATCACTAGTTTTGGAAGCTATGCCTCTCAGTTTTAACCATTTCTTTCTCCATTCATTCATTCATTCAAAAAATATTTCTTGGATGCTGTACTCAATGATAGACATGTCTATCTTGAGATGCCATCCTGATTTTCTGAAACTTACAGTCTGGTAGGGAGACAGATATTAATCAAACAAACACAGAAATATGTACGAAATTTCAGTCGAGTAAGGAGTGCAGGAGAGAATCACATGCCACTGTGGGAACATACAATAGGAGGATTTGACTGTATCTGGAGTAGAGGAGGCTTCCTGGAAGAAGTGACAACCATGTGAAGATCTGAAGGATGAGACCTAGCCAACCAGGCGAACACAGATGTCAACAAAGTTCCCTGTAAAGAGAATAAAGCTTTGAGGTAGAAGAGCACATGGCTTGCTCAAGAAACTCAAACAACAGCAATACAAATGGGTTTTGAGGCCAAGGAGCAGCATGGAGAGATTTGTGACTGGAGAGCAGGGGGTTCCTTTAGGTCCTCTTGAGGAAGACCGTGTTTATTCCAATAACAGTGGATAATCACTGCAGGGCTTTATGCAATACAGGGAACTGGTCAGAATTGCATTTTGAAAAGCTCATTTGGGTGCCTGGGTGGCTCAGTGGATTGAGCATCTGCCTTCAGCTCAGGTCATGATCCTGGGGGTCCTGGGATCGAGCCCCATATCAGGCTCCCTGCTCAGTGGGGTGCCTGCCTTTCCCTCTACTGTTCCTTCTGCTTGTACTCTCTCTTCCATATCAATCAATCAATCAAATCTTTTTTTAAAAAAAGGAGAGAAATCTCATTCATCTTTGGCATTAGAAATAGATATTGGGTCACGTACTGTCCTTGCCTACAAAGAATTTTAGACCAAGAGTCAATCATCTTGTGCTTCTATACAGGAACAAATAAGGGGTTCAACAGAAATAGAGAGTATCCTTCCACAGAGTCATTTCCAGATGTAATAAGGGTGAGGGGAGAATTCAAGGATTCAGTGTTATTTCAAGAACTGAAGTGCTATTGGGTGGAGGGGAATCAGGAGCATTTAGGTCAAGTTTTGTATAAGACTTATCTTCAGAGGATATAGGGGCAGGCTTTGAGAGTCAGGAATTTCACAGGCAAGACCAACCAAAATGGAGAACCAAGAACAGAGCAACGAAGACAACAAGAGGGGTATGTGCTGGGGTCACCCGGGAAGGAGAAGAGAAACTGCCCTTGGGAATTTAAGCCACACTGCCTTCCAACTTCTAGTAGCAGTTTTTTTCAAGGTGGGCCAATTAAGGTTCCAAGGTGGACAGTTGTGTTCACAGAAAAATGAGAAGCTTCTCTTTACTATAAATAATTAATATGAAATCTCACACGAAGTCCAACCAGCCTGTAAGGCCACAATGTATTAGAAGAGGCCTGCGGGAATAAAGTCATGTCAACAACAAACATTTTTACTTAATGTAAAAAGTCTATGGAAAGTAGCGATTATATGCTTTGTGTTCTATAAAGCAGAATTCTGGTTGCCCAAAGGAGCAATGAAAATATTGGAGAGAAAGGAAAGTCACTTGATACAAAGGGTGATTTTTACAGAAATCTATCCTGAGGAAAAGAATTTTTAAAATAGGTGTAAGGATATTTATCATCAAAAGTTGGGCAAAAAACGAAGTTGCCACCGTAAGAGTGGTGATTAAATAAATAGTGGTTGGGGCACCCGGGGGGGCTCAGCCAGTTAAGCATCTGCCTTCAGTTCAAGTCATGATCCCAGGGTCTTGGGATGGAGCCCTGAGTCAGTCTCCCTGCTCAGCGGGGAGTCTGCTTCTCCTTCTCACTCCGCCCCTCCCCCCACTTGTGTGTGTGTACTCTCTCTCACTCAAATAAATAAAATCTTTTAAAAAATAATGGTCAACTGTAGAAAGGTATATAAATATGCAGTACTTTTAAAAGGATGATTGAGATACGTAGTTCTCAACAAGAAAATATGTCCATGATATAGTCCATGGAGTGACCAAAACAGACTTCAAAATACTGTGTATTTATCCTATGATCCTGGTGATATAAATAAATATTTATAGAAGCCATCAGATGGGGACTTTCTTGCCTCCTCACTGCCAAATTTATTGACTTAACTAGCTGGCTAATCTCCACCTTCCACCCTGGTTCCAAAGAATAGGGATCCCTGTTCCCATCAAAGGCTAGTTGGTCCTCATCTGGGCACCATGGCTTCTGGCTTCCCCAGGGACATCACGGCCGCTGTTAGCATGCATTTCTCCTTCCTCGTGAAATTCTTCTTTTCTGTTAGGCTGTCCCTGTCAGTGTAATCAAGAGCTCTCCATTCTCCCCACCTCCCAACAGCAGCTGCTACATCATTTACGTTCATCATTCAGAGCAGAACTCAAAACTGTTGCCATGATGCTGTTTCCACTTCAGCTCACTCCAATCTGGTTCCCGTCCCTCCCGCTCTTCTCAAGGTCACAGACCACTTCCCTGGTGTCAAATGCATTGGTCACTTCTCTAACCTCATCTGATGCACTCAGGGGCACGTGATACCATTGACCTTCTCTCAAGACCCTTCATCTCTGGCTTTCCTTTGCTTCAATGCCACGAATACTCAAATCAATCTCCAATACTGACTGCTTCACAGTTTGGTTGAGATTCCTCTTTCCTTCCCCGGGTTGGGTGTTCTCAGCTCTGTGTGTTGGCATCATCTGGGAAGGCTTCTAAATGCAGGGAGGCATGGGTTCCAGACTAGGGAAATTAGAATCACCAGCTGTGGAGCTCTGGCTTTGGCAGGTTTTGAAAGCTTCCCAGGTGACCCTTACATGCACTCGGGGCTAAGAAACACTTCCTTAGGTGGTCTCATTCCATCTCACGGCTTTACATCTTAACGTCATACGGCCAAATGATTACTAAATCTCTATCTTCAGCCCCCGGGCAGAGCTCCCTGGAAGAACAAGGCCAGGTTAGTCTGAAGGGAACTCCCTTTCCTTTGATGGTCACTGCTTTACTCACGGGACTGGGGATGGGATAATCACCACGATTATCCCATCATGGCAAAAGAGTCACATGGACACCCTGACACCCCACACCCAGCATTCAGAAGAACAGAACTTCTTGTTCAGAAACATCTGCACAGATTTCATGAGTCCCTTAACCTTCACTCTCTCCATAGGGATGTCCAGTTTGGCTTGGACAAGAGATGAATAAAAATAATTGTGCTTTCATTCTAAATCCTAATTGGCTGTGGAAACCTCTGTTGTGCTACTCCCAAGTTTGCCCAGGCTTGCGTAAGCTATCCGTCCCATTCACCGGTACCCCATCCCTTCCCCCCATCGATAGCACCAGGTAAATTCCCCTTTGGTTGCTTTGTGGTTTCATACCATTAGACTCTGCATTAATCTGTCCTCTAGTACTTCCTTCCCACCCTATACCTCTAGTACTTCCTTCCCACCCTATACCCACCCTATACTCTCAGGGAGGCTTACTAGTTTTTTTGAGTTTACTTCCTATGCACTCATTGATTTCATGTTTCAACTCAGCAGGGCCACTGGGTATCCAGCTGTTTGGTCAAACATTATTCTGGGCATTTCCAGGAGGATGTTTTTAGATGAGATGAACATTTGAAATAGTAGGCTCGGTAGAACAACTACTCTCCCCAGGGTAGGTGGGCCTGGTAAAATCAGCTGACGGCCTGAGCAGAACAAAAAATCTGACTGTCCCCTGAGTAAGAGAATTCCTCCTACTTGACTATCTTCAAACTGGGACATCAGCTTTTTCCTGCCTTCAGACTTGAACTGAAACACTGGCTTTTCTTGGGTCTTGAGCGCTTTTAAGTCTTCCTAAGCCGGCTATACCCATTACTAAGTGGAGTTCTTTTATTATTATTTTTAAAGATTTATTTATTTATTTACTTATTTGAGAGAGAGAGAGAGCAAGCAAAGGGAGGAGGAGAGGGAAGGGGAGAGAGAGAATCTCAAGCAGACTCCCCACCAAGCACAGAGCCTGACTCAGGGCTCCACCCCAGGATCCTGAGATCAAGAGTCAGCTGCTTAACCAACGGATCCATCCAGGTGCCTCTAGAGTTCTTTTAAAATTTGTCCATGACAACACCTACTCCAAACAACTGTTTGTCAAGCACCTACTCCATGCCTGCCATTTTAAACAGTATCTCCTCCAGTCTTTGTACCAATCCTGCAAGAGAGATCAATGTGTTTGTTAGCCCAAAGTCACATAGCTGATGGGCAGCAGAAGAGGAATGTGAACAGAAATGCGTGATTTCAAAGTCAGTGCTCTCTCCTACCCTTTTTATACTGGACCTACATATCCTACCATCACTTCACCACACGCATGTGCACACGCTCACACACACATGCACACACTCAGCCACACATAAACACACACACACTCTCCTATTTCCTCTTGTGTGTAAATTATCTCCAGTCCCACACTCTGCTGAAGGAATGGACTTTCAGGGAATGGGTTTATGTGTGTTTTCCATCCCCCTAGCTACCCCTTGACAAAGAGAAGAGCTTGGATTTAGGGGAAACTGATTTATCTTCCAGGCTGGAATCAATCAACCCTGCCCCTACAGGGTTGGAACTCTGACTCAGAGGGTTGTGGGCCCTGGAGCTGATAGTGAAGTTGGGCCATGTGCAAACAGAGGGTGCCTGGGAGAAGGGACTTGAGGCCAGAGTGGAAGACCCATAGGCAGAGACAAGGAGGGCACAATCCGGTTCTCACCAAGTTCTGCAGAACTTCCTGCCAACTATATATTGCACTTGGCGTCTCTGTGTCCTTCAGCTAAACTCCAAACTCTACCCCCAGTTTTAAATTTGAAATACTCATTTTTTAATATTTTTTAAAGATTTTATTTATTTATTTGATGGACAGAGATCACAAACAGGCAAAGAGGCAGGCAGAGAGACAGGAAGGGAAGCAGGCTCCCCACTGAGCAGAGAGCATGATGTGGGGCTCCATCCCAGGACCCTGAGATCATGACCTGAGCCAAAGGCAGAGGCTTTAACCTGCTGAGCCACCCAGGCGCCCCTTGAAATACTCATTTTAAATAAGAAATACATCCATAGATTCAAAACTCAAAAAATGCAAAAGGGGGTATCATCAATATTATGTCACCATCTCCTTTCCCCACCCCCTCATGCCTAAATGCAAACTGCTATTAATGACTTTTTCAAAAGGAGGGTGTAGCATAAGCCTACACTTACATACTATATCTATATCACATATTTTATTTTGGTGGACATAAATGGTACCATACTAGACCTTTGTTTTGCTTTTTTTACACTTTGCTTTTTAGTTTCTTTTTTTTTAAAGATTTTATTTATTGATTTGTCAGAGAGAGAGAGGGAGAGAGAGCGAGCACAGGCAGACAGAATGGCAGGCAGAGGCAGAGGGAGAAGCAGGCTCCCGGATGAGCAAGGAGCCCGATGTGGGACTCGATCCCAGGACCCTGGGATCATGACCTGAGTGGAAGGCAGAGGCTTTAACCCACTAAGCCACCCAGGTTCCTCCAAAAGATTTTATTTTTAAGCAATCTTTAAGCAATCTCTGTACCCAAGATGGGGCTTGAACTCACCACCCCAAGATCCAGGGTTGCACCCTCTATCAACTAAGCCAGCCAGGCTTTACAAAGAACTTTACAAAGAACTCTCTCTCCCTCTCTCTCTCTTTTTGTAAGCTCTACATCCAACATGGGGCTTGAACTCTGAACCCAGAAATCAACAGTCACAGGCTCTACCGACTGAGCCAGCAGAGCACCTCTTTGCTTTTCACGTTCAATAATAAATCTTAAAAGTGGGCTCCATATTAGCACAATTAGAGTCCTTTCATGTTTTAGTATATTGTATCCATTATATAGATGTTTCGAAATATATTTAGCTCACATTCTGCTGATGACTATTTAAGCTGTTTCAATTATTTTGCTCCTAGACACAACGCTATAATAAACTTGTTTATGTTTTATTTCACAAGCTTGTGAGCGAATTTCATAGCTGTATTCCAAGAAGTAGAACTTCTGCGTCAGAGACAAAGGGACTTTAATTTTTTGTCATTGTCAAGTTGTCAATAGAACAGTTTTCACTATGCAGGAGGGTCTCTCCTCACAACTTTGGAAGATGTGCCTTGTCTAACATTTGGTCTTTGCTCCTCCTGATAGCTTTAAAAAAAGGGATATTAGAGTTTTGTTTTAATTTCTCCAATTGTCAGTGAAGCCAGACATGTCTTCCTAGTTTTGAGAGATATTTATATTTCTCTTTCTGAAATATCTTTTTTTAAAAAAAAATTTACTTATTTATTTATTTGACAGACAGAGATCACAAGTAGGCAGAGAGGCAGGCAGAGAGAGAGGGGGAAGCAGGCTCCCTGATGAGCAGAGAGCCCGATGTGGGGCTCAATCCCAGGACCCTGAGATCATGACCTGAGCTGAAGGCAGCGGCTTTAACTCACTGAGCCACCCAGGTGTCCCTCTGAAATATCTTTTCATAATGCTTGCCCAATTTTTAACTTACACTCTTCATCTTTATCCTATTGATTTTTTAAAATATATTAAGACAACTACTTTGTGGTAGATGGAGCCTTTCTCTCCCCTCTCATTTTTCTTCATCTTAACTTTATAATTTTTTCAATATGGAATCGTAAAAAAATATAATTCTTAGTGGTCAAGTATTTTAGTTTTCATTTCTGGGGAATGCGCTTCCTTACAGCAATAACACTAATAATTTTTAATTCTTAATAATTTTTTTTAAAGATTTTTTTTTATTTATTCATTTGACAGATAGAGATCACAAGTAGGTAGAGAGACAGGCAGAGAGAGAGGAGGAAGCAGGCTCCCCGCTGAGCAGAGAGCCTGATGCGGGGCTCGATCCCAGGACCCTGGGATCATGACCTGAGCTGAAGGCAGAGGCTTTAACCCACTGAGCCACCCAGGCGCCCCAATTCTTTTTTTTTTTTTTTTAAAGATTTTATTTATTTATTTGACAGAGAGAGATCACAAGTAGACAGAGAGGCAGGCAGAGAGAGAGAGAGAGAGAGAGAGGGAAGCAGGCTCCCTGCCGAGCAGAGAGCCCGATGCGGGACTCGATCCCAGGACCCTGAGATCATGACCCGAGCCGAAGGCAGCGGCCTAACCCACTGAGCCACCCAGGCGCCCCAGGCGCCCCAATTCTTAATAATTTTTAAATAATTTCAGTTTAAAGTATGCATTTGATTAATGGGAAATTTATTTTAGTGGAAGTAGGGCTTTTTCTGTCTTCCTTATTCCTGTTTGTTGACTGATTTTGCTTTATTTTATGAGTTACAAGATGTCAGGTGAGCAATTTAAGCTGTTTTCATGTTTCTCTGGTTTATTAGTGTACATGTTAAGGATTTTCCTCCAGCTTCCACTTTAGCCCTGTCCCATAGGTTTGGTATATAGGATTTTCTTATCTTTATTTTTGTAGCTATTTGCAATTAATAATGATTATTTCAATTTTTTAATGTTTCCAGAGAGCTGGGTATTTTTTCCATATTAACTTTGTAATTACTTTTTAACTCTGTTTCATTGTGAGCAGAGAAAGGTTTCTGAACTACTTCCTATTCATTTCCTATACGATATAACAATAATAACACTGTTATTTGGTAAATAGCCAATAACTATTAGGGCTTCATTGCAAATTGAACTTATTATTTTAAAATGTTTGTTTTTGATTCACTGAGGTCCTTCTACCTAGAATATAATTTTGTTTGTTATTGAGATCAAGACCAATTTTTCGTTCGGATTTTTATTTGCCTGTCTTTGATGATTCAACCTCTCTTGGTCGTTTTGTTTTAGATTCATCTATTCACATAGTAAAACTGAGGTTTTGCTCTGTGCTCAAAGGCTTTTTTTTCTTTTTAACTTATTTTTTCCTTTTTAACTTATTTATTTTATTTTTTATTTTATTTATTTAACTTATTTATTTTAAGATTTTATTTATTTGAGAGAAAGAGCACAAGCAAGAGGGGCAGAAGGAGAGGGAGAAGCAGACTCCCTGCTGAGCAGAGACTGATCCGGGACTCGATCCCAGGGCCCTGGGACCATGACCCAAGCTGAGGGCAGATGCTTAACTGACTGAGCCACCAAGACGCCCCTCTTTCTTTAAAGAGTGAGCGTTGCCCATTTATATCACAATAAATAAGTTTGGTTTTAGTTCTGTAATACATCTGTGTTAAGTCTTATGTTTTTCTTGATCTCTTGTTTAAAAAAAAACTGTATGGTGAATTTTCTTGGCATCTGAAGTGTGTTTCACTAATTTGGAAATAGTATACTTTAGTTCAAGAAACACTTTTGTAAACATAAAGATACATTATTATACATTTGTGTATGGCCTTTAAATATCTATGTAGATATTTAATTATCTGCAAAAGAAACTTAACAAAATTGATCTGATACACTTTTTCCACTTTTTCCCTTAGCTTCAACCCCCCAGTTTTAGTTGACTTTATTATTTTTCAGTGTTTAACTTATAGTTGGTAAATATACTTATAGCTCAATGACTTGATATTCCATCCTTTTTTTAAAAAGAGATTTTTATTTATTTATCTGACAGAGAGAGAGATCACAAGTAGGCAGAGAGACAGGCAGAGAGAGAGGGGAGGAAGCAGGCTCCCTGCTGAGCAGAGAGCCCCATGCAGGGCTCCATGCAGGGCTCAATCACAGGACCCTGAGATCATGACCTAAGCCAAAGGCAGAGGCTTAACCCACTGAGCCACCCAGGCGCCCTTCATATTCCATCCTTAAATGATGTCTTACCTTGCCTTCCACAGCTACAATAGTATCTCTGAGCTTTTCTTTCAAATTATTGTTAGTGATTACATTTGGTTTATTTAGGGTTTTAATTTACTTTGTATTCTGAACCATTACCTGCTGTTATTTTAACCTTAGCCCTACAATTTCATGAGTCCTCCCCCCATTTATGTCTACTTAGCTAAGGTTTATCCTCTGATAGTTCTTTTTTTTTTGAAATACCAATTATTTTTAAAGTATATCATTTACATCATTCTTGTTTATTCTTTCCTCCTCCATCCCTTGAAACTCTGATTCTTCCGTTTCATTGTCCTTGCTTTCCTTGTTTCTGTTGTCCGCACTCCTTACCACATTTGCAATGGTGCTTATTTCCCTGTGTTCTACTCCTAATGTGTGGCCTTTGTGGACTTAGTTTTCTTTCACTCTTTTCCTGAATAACTTCCAACTCGTGTTTTATTTCCTTCTATCATCTCACTTATCTTTCCTGAGCTCTTGTATGTATGCTCTGTGCTTTTATCTAATAAAGGTGACTGCTTCATCCAGGGTTTGGTTGAATGATGATGCACTTGGTTAATTTTCCTCAGCCCCATGGTATGGCAAAATTTTGTTGGTGGTTGCTCCTCATCTTTTGTTTGTTTTTCCTGTTTGTTGTCTTTTTCCTGCCCTTCATTGAGCAGGTGAATCCTTCATGTGGCTTGCCTTTTGCATGAGTTCTGTGATTGGGTAGGGGAGGAAGGCAAGTGCTCTGGGCTTGCAGAAATTCTCCTCCTGATAACAGATCTAAACAGTGAGCGACCTCTTCTAGTATATACTTTGGGTTTGCAGTGCGCAAGCTACTGGTAGCCCAGAGGTCTTCCTCCTTCACTCTGCCTCACTCCCTGCAGAATGGCTTGCCTATGTGACTCCTCATTCTGTGTCAGATCAAGTTGACAGAAATTTCTTCTACCAACTTGCTCACTTATTTCTATTTATCCAAAGACAGGGCTCTTGATTTTGTCCCCACCACTCCTGTTTCCACCGAAAAAGTGCTCTGCCAGCTTCATCCAAGACTTGTAGCTTTGGGTGCCCTCTCTGCCCCTTCTTCAAAGTCCGATCTTCATTTCACTGTCATATCCAGGAGATCCTCATGATGCATGCATTCTGTGTTTGCAAATTTGCCCCTTTGCTATAATACATTTGTAACCCCCAAATCGATACCTGTGGCACTTTTGTGCTCAGCCACGGACATGCTCAGAGTGATGAGCATGGATTCGCTCAACACACACATTCCCAGCTGAGGATGAACTGGATGACACTCTGCTTTCCTAGTTCAGCTTTTATACTGCAAACAAATATCCCTTTTAATGGCCTATTTGTGCCATGTTATTTGCATTTTGGAGTTGTTGGTGGTGACTTTGCTGTTGAAAATGGCCCCAAACTTGGTGTTGAAGTGGTGCCCAGTGTTCCCAAGTGCAAATAGGCTGTGCTGTGCCCTATGGATGAACTACAGGATTTAGATAAGCTTTGACCAGCCATGAGTTATAGTGTTGTTGGCCATGAGTTCAATGATAATGAATTGACAATATATACTAAATAAGAAGTTTTTAAACTGAAACAGGCATAAAAGATAACCTTCAAAGGACTAATGGATAAGGAAGATGTGGTCCATATACACTATGGAATATTATGCCTCCATCAGAAAGGATGAATACCGAACTTTTATATCAACATGGACGGGACTGGAAGAGATTATGCTGAGTGAAATAAGTCAAGCAGAAAGAGTCAATTATCATATGGTTTCACTTACTTGTGGAGCATAAGGAATAACACGGAGGACATGGGGAGATGGAGAGGAGAATGGAGTTGGGGGAAATTGGAGGGGGAGATGAACCATGAGAGACTGTGGAATCTGAAAAACAATCTGAGGGTTTTGGAGGGGAGGTGGGGTGGGAGGTTGGGTGAGCCTGGTGGGTATTATGGAGGGGATGTATTGCATGGAGCACTGGATGTGGGGCATAAACAATGAATTCTGAAACACTGAAAAGAAATTTTAAAAATAAATAAAAATTAAACAACAACAATGTATTGATTGATGAAAATGCTGTGACCAGAGGCTTGCAGGACCCTAACCCTGTGTTTCCCTTGGGAGTAATGGTTCAGTATGCACCAATTTGGTGTTCTCAGAGACTTTACAGAACAGAACTACTGCAAATAACAAGAATCCACTGTATTGTCATTTGAGGTTACTGATGTCTCCTGGTTACATCAAGGACAGAGTTTTTTTGGCCTGTCCTGGTTTTTTGGCTGTTTGCTTTTGCTTTGGGTGAGTTGCAAGAAAAATAGGGGTAATTGCCACATCTTGCCATTTTAGACTGTGAAAATGACTGGGCTTATTTGAAAGTTTTATCTCGTTAGGCAGATTACCCAGAAAAGGTGGAGGGTGCCCAGTGAGAAGCTGAGAGGTTCAGAGAAGAGAATGGGGACAGAATCAGGAGGCTGAGAATGGAGCCGAGGGCAAAGCCCCCTGGGAAGTCCCAGGGCATGAGTGTTTGCACTCAGATGGCTTAAAGTCTGATCTTGATCCTGCCATTCATTACCCCTGTGAGACTGGATAGGTTATTGCTCTGGGAGTCTGCTCCCTCTTTTGCAAATGTTGATCATATGGTATAATTGTGAGATTATATATTTAAAGACTATATATATAAAGCGTCTGTTACACAGTAGGCACTCAGCATTTATTAGTTCACTCCTCATTCACTCAGGGAGGAAGCATATTTGGGAAAGCTCATATGCCTACATTTCTGATTTCTTGCAGAATCGATTTATGATCCGTGCCCAAAAAAACCAATCTCAGAGTCACACTTGTTTATTACCCAAGGTGCTATTACCCTGCTTGATCACCCTCCTTTTCACCAGGCTTGGGAATCAATATCTCTTAGCTATTTTCCAAAATCAAATCTACTCTGAGCAAATGAAGATTTGTCACCAGTAACATTATAGAGAACATGCTGTAGCTTTGGGGGCACAAAAGGATTTCAGAGACATCTATACCAAGACATTACTGATTATGTACAGCCTTGCAGAGCTCTTGCTTAAAAGGGGACAGCACACATCAGGATGCCAAGGTTCTGACATATTAATTCTTTAAAAATCAGCCTAATTACCTTAGTGCGACACCTGGTAGGTCTCAGCTGGTGTGGCCCAGCCAATTAGGCTCAGGAGACTTCCCATGATGGTAAGAAAATTGGTAAGACAGTCAGGGGTTACCCCTGACTGGGGACCCACTGCTGTCGGCTCACCAGCTATATCCCAGAGGTGTCTGTGTTGAGGATTTAACAAGGGAATGGAGGAATACCAGAGCTTTCTCTAGAGGTCATTTGATTGTCCCAGGCAGGAAATGTTTTGGTCAAGCTGTCCTCTGATCAGGAATTAAAGTCACTGAGTAGAAAGGAATAAAAAGACAAAAGATGAGGGTTCAGTGGTACAATAAGAATTATAAGTAAGGTTTGGGATTCTATTCCTCCTAGCAGGAGAGTTTGATATGGTTGTGGGTGTACAGGGACAAGGAAAGAGCCCAAATTAACCCCCTGGACTGATCACCAGACACACAACTATAGCCATTACGCTTTCTGTGTAACTTCTTCCACTAAACCTTCATCTTGTTGATCTCATTCCCCACCCCTCCCAAAAAAGATAAGGCTGCTGATTTACTTACAATTACAGGGGGTGCTCTCCACCGTTTATCAGTCAGTGGGACTACAAACCTGTAGAGTGATTCTGTTCTTTCATCCATTAAACAGATGAGATAACTGAAGCTCAGAAATGTTGAGTAACTTCCCCAAGGCCACCCAGCTAGTAATGGCCAACCTGGGGCTCAAATCTAAATCTGTATTACTGCCCAAGCCCGGGCTTATTTCACGTGCCAGCCTGCAGTGAGGTCCTGTGAACACAGGTGTTGGCTAGGAGTGCCTTTGGAAGCCCTTTTCCCAATGAGTTAAAACGGTGGTCCTCCACTCTGGCTGCATATGGAATTACATGGGCATCATATATCCCAGTGATGATGTCTTCCTGGAGGTAGGTCTCCTTAGTTTCATTTTGAAGTCCTCTCTGTATTCTGAAGAGGAAGCTCCTTCTTTTCCATACCGAGTACATTTACGGATGCCACCTGGAAGTCTGAGATGAAATACAAAGAATTAGCTTTTCAAGTACAAGGACTATATTGCCCACCAAAAACTCTTAAATGATGTTTTGGTTGCAAAATCACCAAACAAATTTTGGCAAGGAAGGGACATTATTAGAATGATCCCAGAGTATTTCATGAAATCAAAAGAAGGACGCATCTGAGTCTTAGGACTTAGGACTGCATTGTCGTTTGAGGATATCTGAGTCAGGAAGGTATTGAGGTTAGATATCTAGATATCTATCTATCTATCATTTGAGGTTATTATATACAAGTGTTTCCTAAAGTGTGGTACCCAGACCATCAACATTACCTGAAATCTTATCATAAGTGCATATTCTCAGACCCTGCCACAGAATCAGAAACAGGAGCAGGTGTCAGTGTTATGTATTTTTTCAAGTCTTTATGATAATTCTGGTGCTCAGTAAAGACTGAGAAAGCAATGCCATGGACCACATCTCTGAGTTTTCTGTAATTATAGAAAGTAACCAATGATATCATCCATCTTTACATGCTACGGGTTCAGCCATGTGGAAAAGAGTGCATTGACTGTCATTTGTTCTCAAATTAAAATTTACTTAGAGGTGCCTGTGTGGTTCAGTCGGTTGTGTCCAACTCTTGATTTCGGCTCAGGTCATGGTCTCAGGGTTGAGGTCACGCCCTGCCTCAGGTTCTACAGCCTGCTTAAGATTCTCTCTCTCCCTCTCCTTCAGCAACTCCCCCAATAAATAAAGAAATAGATACATAAATAGATAAAAATAAAGTTTACTTAGAAGGGACCCACTGATTGAATTCAGATTATCCACACACAATTTTGGAACATGAACTATAGTAAAGGGGAAAAGTGGATAGAGAAGAAAAGCACCATTGTATAAATATGGTTACTTTAATTGCAAACAGATAAATGGTAGAGAAAGGGGCAATACCCAGGGAGAAGGTGCTGAGTGAGTGGTCTAATAATAAGAATAGAAATTGTAGCAGTAGTAATTAGGAATATTAGCAGCAATGGTAATATTTACTAATAATCTTTGAATATTGACTGTTTGTCAGATCTAGAGCTTGGCATATTTTCCGTGGATTTTTTTTATCCAATTCTCACAACACCTCTGCAAAGTAGGTACTGTTGATATTTGTACTTTATAGATGAAGAACTGTTTAAAAAACATGCTTGAACTGGTGTACCTGTGGGGAAGAAGAATGTGGGCAACTTGTGACCCATCACTACTGGATTCTTGCTTTAGATTCTGTTCACTCTTAAGGGCAACAGACCTCAGTGAGTTGGATGGTTTGAGACTTGGCAAGGTGATGTTTGAAATCCCATCCATCATCACAGTCCTAGATCGTCTCTGGCCATTTGGTGTTTTACAATATGACCACTGCATTCTGCACCACAAAGCAGAACAAGAAAGGAGCTAGAAGTGTGGGATTCTCAAATGCAGGTTTGTTTCTGAGACTCCAGAGTATTTGAAATATATTCTGGCTGGGGTCAAGTCCATCCAGACATAGAGGATTATAAAGGCATTTGCACCACCCCTACCATGGGAGACCACACACAGAAAGTGAATGTGAATTGGAAAGAAAATGTCCCAGAGGTGCATCCAATGAGGCTCTAAATGAGAGACTTGATTTTTAATCAGTACTTCCCTCTTAAATCCCTTACCTACATCCCTCTATATGTTTACCTTTGTATAACAGTCTGAGATCAGGTGTCCTGAGTGCACCATTTGTTTGTTTGTTTGTTTGTTTGTTTTTGCACCAGTTTTTTAATACTTTGGTGTGAAGGGGAAGCCATTCCAGGAGAAAGTAGGATCTTAAAAGTTTTGCATTGTCCTGCTCACCTGGCCTATTTGAAGAACCTATTATTTTTTTAATCAAGTCCATTTGTTTATCCATCCATGTCTGCTCCTTCCTAACCTCAGTCCCTTTCCTGATGCCCTAAAAACCTCCAATGGTTTTTCCTAGAACTTCGGGCACAGCTCCTCCCTCCTTCAGCCCAGCTCATCCAGGACACCCTTACTCTTCCACCGTGGCTCCTTCTGCTAGGCATCCACCCCGGGCACCAGCCTCCCTGCACCCCACCCTTTGGGTTCTTCTTTTCCCCCGTTTTCCCACCACTTTCCCCTCTTCAAAATAAATCTGGATTCGCAGCCTGCTGTCTCTCTTTCCTTCCCCCCACTTTTCCTTCCTTTTCTTCTTTCTCACCTTGCAGGCAGCTATAGTGAGAATCCTATTTTCCTCTTTCATAGCAACGATAAGAATACTCAAGAGCCTTTTATTTACTAAGAACAGAGGAAGGCTGCTATCTTGTCTGGAATGGCCAGGAACAACTGATACAGTGGGGAGCTTTTCATCACAGTCCCGACAGGGTACCTTGAGATGTTTTAATGGTCAAGACCAAACTTAATTCAAATCCAGCAGGCATTATTAGAAGTCATGGTGGCTAGCATGTCTTTATTGCTCTCATTTTAAACTGTGAAGTGTAATAAGGTCACATTTCTGGAAATAGAACTCAATAAGATACATTGGTTTAATTTGTAAAAGTAATCTCCCTTCATAGACGATATGTTACATTCCACTTCAGCTAAAATCCACATCAATAGCACAAAAATGTAACAGGCTTCAATTAGCCTTAATAATCCTTTCACACGATGATGAACAGGAAAAAGAAAAGAAATTGGTATTTCATATCTTCATCATTTAAGGACTTTGATGATACAAAATAGATTGGCTCTATTTATTTCCCTGTGGCAGTGCATGTCTTCTTGAAAGGTTGTAATAGGATAAAATGAATTTTAATAAAACAGAGGTGAAAAAGATTCCTTGGAAGCGAGTCAAGAAACTTTCAGCTGCGCAGCAGAGAGGATCAAGAAGATCTTCTGCTAATCTGTGCCTGGATGGGCTTGGCTTGAAAGCATGAGCAAATCTCCCAGTGTCTAGAAGAATCTTTGGCTTTGGGGAGTTGCTGATGGAATATTTCAGTGTTGAAAATCTCACTCGTAAACTGCTCAGGGTCAAACAGTTTTCGGTTGAGTATGAAAATAGCTCAGTTTTTTAAAAACCCTACTTAAAAAAGTAGTGTGGAATTTATAGTTCAATGGTCTAAGCAATTCAAGAAGGGGTCGGTTTAAGCAAAAGACCCAGGTTCTAGAAGTAGATATTCATCACATGTGTGTCACCGGGTGTGTCCCTTCTCAGTCCTATTTTATTCACCTGTGAAACAGAAAAACATAACTGGATCACACTGGTAATGTTCTCCCATTTCAATGTTTGCTCATCAGTATCTATGAATGAATCCTGGCTGTAAATTATATAAAGATCCATAGGCTTTCATAGTTGATAAAATGCTGCCATCTATACAATGTTTTTTGATCCTTTCAAGACGTGTTTGAGGGAGATATTGCAAAAGCCATCTTCATTTTACAGATAAAGAACACTGACTCCAATACTTAATCTAAGTTAACACTGACAGTCGTGGTAGAGCGAGGACCCAAATCCGGATTTTCTGATGTGCACTCATTGCCTTCAACTGAATTCTGATTCATGCATGCACCCCACTACGTGCCAAGCTTTAGAAGTATAACACGAATAAGATAAGTCTTAGACCTTTAAGTCCAAGCTACTGGAAAAAAAACAGTGCTTCACCTGAAAGACCATCGAGGAGGCAAGTGTCACTTTTGTAGATCAAAAGACATCAGGTATCAGTGATTTCATTTAATTCCATCTAATACTATGTAAATACTGTGACAGGTATATTGATAATTACTTTGTTCTTTTTCCTTGTATTTTAGAAATTTCAAAGTTGCCTTTAAGGTTTGTATTTGTGGCTCAGAATTTATTTGGGAGGCACAGTGCTGCCCTAGACTTTGTGCGTGATCCTGAAACCGTGTCTCCTCAACAGTGTAGGTCTTCAACGTTCCCGTAAAGAAAATACCTGTTTGAAATGGGAAAGCATAAATGCATGATCTTGTATCCTGTTGGAGCTTTGGAAGGGAACGTGGAGACCATCATTTTCCCAAGGAGGAAACCAAGGCATGTTTGTTGGCACTTACCAGACTCTATAGGCTTTCAGCTTCATTTTAAACTGGTCTTTGTTTTTATGTCTTCCTTCTGCAAATCAGACTGAAATATCTAGAGAAAAACTTCACAATATATGACAGCGCAAGACCGTATTAACACAGAACTGGTTTGTCGATATCCAATTTTAGGACACAAAGAGACAGCAGACCCTGGCAGTCCTCGCTGTTCATCCTTGTAAAAGTTCATTGCTTTAAGGCATCGGAAGCTAATAAGCTCTTGGCTGCTTTGTAGAATACGGTGGGATTGGTACTTCATAAACATAGAACCACGTCTGGCAAAAGCACAAATACACCAGCGCCACCCGCCCACAGAGTTAGAATCACTGAATGTTCTTTAGAAGGGTCGGTAGGACTCCCCTGACTTCCACTTCCACGGTGAAATAGAGCACAGGGCGCAGGAAGGCAGGCGAGAAGAAGGCTGGGAAGTCCCAGCAGCCGGCAGCTTAATTCCCTGTGAGGCCCAGGATGCGGTGCCTGCTGTGGGGGGCGGGGGGTGTCGGGTCAGCGTCTACGCTGGGCCCAGAAAGCTGCCAGTGTAACTTACACGGGTCGGTGCCCAGCTGTCAGGCTACCGCCCACATTGCCCGGCGTCCTACTGAGACAAGGAAGCTAAGAAATCAGCAACAAATCGAAATGGAATAAAAAACCACCCCATGCAGGGTCCACGGGCCACCTCCCTCCATTAAACAGCAAGGTGATTTGTATCCCTTCCTGACCTACTCTCCGAGGAGCGCGTGAAGAGGATATAGGGTCAGGGGAGGCAAGAGAAAGAGGAAACCGCTGTTTGGAAAAGGATATTTAACTCCTTTACCCAGACGCGTGCGCACACGCCCGCGCGCGCGCGCGTCCACACACACCCCTACAAACACACACGCTAGTACACACAACATAAACAAATTCCTTCATCAAAAGCCGTATGGATGTGAAATCGGAGCTAATTTTTTTTTTTCTAAAACTCTTGATTTCTCTCCTTGATTCTTTTTGGTTCGTTTCCTAAGAGGTTGCTCCTTTCCAGGTCCTGGGGAAACTCTCGATCATCCTAAACTAATACAAGGCAAGACCGGCAGAAGGAAAGACAAAATAAAATACTGCCGAGAGGCTAAAGGGCTTGCCTCCCGGCCCGCTGCGGACAGTTGGGAGTAGGTGCAAGCCCCAACGGCCGGGAGGAATTCAGTGCGCCCCAGACAAACGGCGGCGTGGCGTGCCTCGGGGACTGGCAAAGGCAGCACAAAACTTCCAAAGGGCCGGGGAGGTGGCAGGGGGCGGGGCAGGGTGGGTAGGATGGAGCGACAGAGGCGGGAGCAGGGACTCCGAGGGAGTCAGGGCTGAGCGGAGGCTGCGGGGTGGGTCGGGTGGAAGTCAGGCCCCCGGGGATCCGGCCGGCCCTAGCTGTCACTCAGACTACCCCGGAGCCCCGGCAGACGCCCCGCTCGCCTGAAAGGGGGCGAGGCAGCTGCGGTGCAGGGAGGGCGGAGTGGGGAAGGGGCGTCGCCCGGGTCGCCCCCGCCCTCTCCGATGTCATTGCGCGGACGCTGCGGGGTTCGCGCCACCTTTTCTCCATCCCACCCCGTCCGCAAGGCTGCGCTCGTCCGGGGGCCGGTGCGGCCCGGGCCGTTGACGTCACCGCCAAGTTTGCTGCCCTCCGCGCCCCACGTGTGGTGGCGGCGACGGTCGGGAGGCGGCGGGGGAGCGTCTGCGAGCACAGTGGCGCGGCCGCTGACAGGTCCCGCGCAGCCCGGCTCCGGCTTGCCGCTCCCAGGTGGGGACCGAAGGCAGTTTGGAGCAGCCGGGCGCGCGCGAAGAGGGGTGCACGCGAAGAGGGGTGCACGGCCCGCCTCGGGTTCCGCTGGGGCAGAGAGAGTCGGTGGGACCTCGCAGCGGGGCGCAGAGGGCGCGCCTAGGCGGCCACGGGCACGAAGGAAGGGACTATCGCTAGCAGCTGTCTGCAGCGCACGGAGCTCCGCGGCCCGGGAGCCTCGAGTGCCCTCCCCGGGACCAAGCGACGGATGCAGGATCGCTGAGCGGGGACCCGCGCCGAGAGGCCGCTCGGGGCCGGCGCTGAGACTCACGCCTTCGCCGCCGCCGCCAGGACCCCGGCAACTCTCAGAGAACCGGGGCGCCGAGCGCGACCCCAGGGCTCGGGACTCGGGCGAGTCTAAGACGATGGTTTCTTAAGCACCGCACCACGATCCCCTCCCGCCCCCTCGGAGGCAGGGATCCCGCGCGGGGCGCCCGGGGCTCAGTCCCCCCGGGGCAGCTCGCACGGCTGCAGGGACGCACGGGCGATGCGGGGCACCCCGCAGGAGGTCGCGGCACCCAGCGGAGTCCCGGCCTAGCATGGCCCGCGCGCGGCCCGACGTCACCTCCGGCTAGGATGGCCCCTCCGGGCCCGGCCGGCGCCCACCCCGCCTCCGCCGAGCCGCTGTCCCGCAGCATCTTCCGGAAGTTCTTGCTCATGTTCTGCTACCTGCTCACGTCCCTGTGCGTCTTCTACTGCCTGGCCGAGCGCTGCCAGAGCCTGGCGGGCCCGGCGGTGCGGCCGTCGGGCGGCGGCGACGAGGCGGGGCCGCCGGAATGCGGCGCCCTGGCAGGAGGCCCGAAAAACCTGGCGGTGTGGCCGGCGGCGGCGCACAGGAAGCGCCTCCTGCAGCTGCGGCAGTGGCGGGGACGCCGGCCGCCCGCGCCGCGCGACGACGGCGAGGAGGCGGCCTGGGAAGAGGAGCCCCCCGGGCTGGCCGGAGGTCCCGGCGGCTCCGGGGCCGGGAGCAGCGTGGCCGAGGCCCCGCCGGGGACCCTGGCCCTGCTGCTGGACGAAGGCAGCAAGTAGCTGCCGCAGGCCATCATCATCGGCTTGAAGAAGGGCGGCACGCGGGCGCTGCTCGAGTTCCTGCGCGTGCACCCCGATGTGCGCGCCGTGGGCGCCGAGCCCCACTTCTTCGACCGCAGCTACGACAAGGGCTTCGCCTGGTACCGGTGAGCGGGCGCGGGGCACAGCCGGGGGAGGGGTGGGGCGCAGCCGAAGCGTGGGGCGGGGGGACCCCCGCTCCCCTCCCTCCGGGTTTCCTGCAGAGGGCAAAGGGTCCTCAGTGGTTGCTTTTGAGTTGAGGGGTCTCGTCCCCCGTCCCCCCCGCCCCGTGCCTTCTACTTCCAGGGAGGTGGGTGTTGAGGAAGGCGGTGGGAGGGAAATTCTGGCCTTCGTGATTTTTTCTTTAGTCCTGGGGTCTTCCTTTCCGTCACACAGTCAATGCCATCTTTTCCTCCTGCTCCCTGAAAGTGACCCTGTTGTTAGCTTAAGGGGGAAAAAGGAACTTCCTAAGTGAGAAACCTGTTCCTCAATCATTAGCCTTGCAGTCTACTCCATGCGCTCCCCAGAACGCCTAGTTTTTATTTCTTACTTATCTGCGGAACTAGCCCCTGGGGCTCCTGCAGTCTTTGCCCTCACGTCTTCATTTACCTTGACCCTTGGCCAGATCATTGTCCTGGGTGGTAAGTAATATCGAGACTTAGTAAAAATGTTAAGAACTCGGTAGAGTCTCGGTAGTTGGGAAATATATGTTCGCGCAAGTGCCAACAGCCAGTCAGGGGCTGTAAGGAGGGGCTCCTGGATAAAATAACTTTTGTTTGTGGTGAGGAATGAGTTTTGGAAAGTGTTCTCTAAATTTAAAGGGAATGCTACCTTGTGTTTTTGGCCTGGCTGAAACTTTCCTAAAGATCTTCAAATAATTCTCTTTACACAAGAGGTAGCCAATTTTTATTTTTCCTTAAAAGAAGAAAAGGGGGGGAAAATAAGGATATTGGTTACATTGTGAAAAAGCCTCCTAATAAAAGTTTAGGAAACAAGTGTGATTCGGATCTTCATCTTAAATTTGCCAGTCTTCTCAAATTTAGACCACCTTTAGTAATGGAATCAGCCACACGCCAATAAATCCTGGTGTCACCTGGATTTTATTTGCCATAAACTATTGGCCTGTTTCTTTCCTCTGAGAACAACCAAAAATCACGTGGCCGGAATTTTCATTTTACGAAGTTTCATCTTGTTCATTAAGCATGCATTCTCTGTTATTTTAACTGAAAGAACATTGCGAAAGTGACAGCACAATTTAGATATATTTCAAAAGTCCACTAAACAAATAATTCATCTCCCAAACAGAAATGGACATGATCTGACAAGCTTATTTACTTGAGCCTGGTCAGGTCCACCCCCGGTTGATTTCAGGAGCCGAATTTACAGTAACCCAACTTAGGAGAAAACATTGGGTCCTAAAAGTCAAGTTCAAACATTAAACACTTTTAAAACAGTAACTTTCCATTTGTTGGGAAGAAAAACAAACAACCTTCCCTCAATATAGAATATGTATCATTTAAAATCATCAGGCACTTAAAAAATCCCCCTGTGTTTCTATCATTTATGTTGTATCCTCTGGGAAGTTCTTATAAAAATGACCTGTTGAATCTGAAAACAACAGGTCCTTCTTTTTAGCACAAAGGCAGCTCTGTTTTTTCCATCAAGGACACAACAAAGAGTGATTAAAGACCCCTAAAACTCTTATCCATAGTCGTTTGCATTGAATTGGGCCTTGTATAGTGCTGGAAGGGAACACATTTCAAGTCAGTTTCACGTAAGGTCTAAGACAATGTTTGGCTGTGAGGTGCGATTAAATACGGTGAAATATTTAGTACTAAAACCCTTTATATTCGTTTTGCCATATAGACCCTATTTCCACAAAGTAGGATTGTTTCTTCTTATTCCAGAAATGAGTATTTGAGGGCACAGGATATCTACAGACCTGGATCTTATTTTCTGTGAGCCTTTCTAAGCTCACATAAGAGAAGGAAGGTTTCAAGGTAACTAGAAACACAAGTACTAACCAAAAAAAAAAAAAAAAAGAAGTAGACGAAGAAAGGAAAGAGTTATAAACTTTTAGGTCACTCTCTCTTTTGGAAACTAGATGCACGCTGTAAAGTAAATCTCTCCTTGGATTGTTTCTGCTGGATTCCAGCAGAGGAGTGTTATAAAGCAATTTATGGTAGTTACAAAAATAACTGTACGGTAGACTTCATGGTTTGCTGAATTTAATTTTCTAAGTGTCAGAGCAATGTCTTTGTTTTACCATTTGCAATGGTTTTTATTGGATGCATAAATTTAAGTTTAACTCAATTACATATAAAACTCTTACTTAAAAAAAAACCCTCCACCTATGCAGCCTGGATTATGCAATTATTTAATGAAATTTTGCCACAGTTCTCTTTCATCTTGGCTCTGAACTTGGGAGTTTGACGTTTGCGAGAGAAACTGAAGACTAACTATGAAAAAAGAATCTCTTGCACGGAATACTACTTAACCTATGTTAATCGCATGTTACTGCTTGTGTTTAGGTAGTATTTACAGTTAGGATTTGGTGAGACCTTCCTGAGTCAGCCCCAAATTTGTAGTATGGGATTTTGACCACATACTGCTGACTCCCTGTTCTCCCCCCCACCCCACCCACGCCCACAACAACATGAACAGAAAGAAAACTGCAGCGTTTGCACCCTGAAGTGAATTATGGAGGGAAAAAATGTGTAAAATATTTTGTAGATGCTCATTGACATGGGACAGTCCTATATGTCCACTCGTGCGTTTTTTTTCCCCTGGTGATATCTCACAGTTGGCCATAATAGTTCGTTGTGGCAGTGCCCCCTACTGTCCAGACAAAGGGAGAAGTGTGTTGTTAGGAAGGCAGAGGGAAAAGCCATGGAGAATGAGTTTGAGAATGAAAACAAGGAGGACACCATGGCTGGGATGTTTTGGTAAATTTCCCTCGTCAATTTCCACTGGGAGAAAACATAAAGTACATTGCAAATTGCACTGGGAGACCAGTATAATCAATTTCTTTCTTCCAGCAGGTTGGTAGTAAAGGCAAGAAAGTGAGTTTTTTTCAAAATCCCTTAAGAAAGGAAGTTACTCTGAATTGGTTTAAGATGTCCTAATGTTATTCTAGAACAAATGAAAACAGGCCGATATTTATATGCCAGGAAATTTATTAACGATCACAGGGGATGCTTCACCCCAGTCTTCTGCATGTGAATGAAACTCCACCCTGATAGGTTTTAAAAAACATTCCACATTACTTAATTTAGCAGACATGATATCAGTGCAACAAATGTTTGTGGCTTGCATGTCATGGGAAAGCAATGCTTTGCAGTGAACAATCTGCATTTCCATTGTATGGGTGGTGGGTTCATAAAGGAACGTAGGGGATTGTTGCATTTACTTTAAAACTCTGGATCCTTTCCTGGAATGTCAAATGCCTCTATGGTAGTTCAAAAGCAGGTTAGAAGTCAATAAGAAGGCCTCCCTCTCCCTGTGTATTTCTGCGCCAGCAAGGTGTGTTGTGTTGCTTTTTTGTTGTTGTTAGACAAATGATACCTATTTATAAAGTATTAAAGATATATGTGTACCCACGCGTGTATGTGTATATATAAATAACACTATTATTTTCTGTAACGTTTTCGTCTCATCTTGAATTTGGGGGCAAGATAGTAAGTGTTCCGTGTTTCTGAAAGTGCTAGTACTTTATGTGTTCATGTGTTTTCTTTAGGAATACTGGATAATTTGAGTGGAGAAGAGTATCACTAAAATATTTTACTCTATAGCATCCAGGAAGATCAAAGATTACTCAACTTGGGGTTTAGGAGTTGGTTCTCTTCTCCCCCATGTCCACCCCAACTTCATCAAAATTTTAAAATTTTCTGGCCTCTAACGATCATTGCCTTGTTTTCCAAATCCACTGAGGAGGCAGATGGAACAGAGGAACTTCCAGTTCCTATCAGGAGAAACCGGCCTTTCTTAGCAGCTGGGAGCAGCTGCAAAGTACCTCCATGTACAGTTTCCCACCCTCCAGAGCGACGAGCCCCTTCTGCACGAAGGGGTGGAAATGAAATTCGAGCCAAGGGAGCTGCAGAGTCTGGCCACCCATGCAAGGTCATAGGGACTGAAGTCCAAAGAGAGCTCGTCTGTCCTTAGAGCAGCATTAAGAACAGTGGGACGGGATGTGGGGTGAGGAGGAAGGTGGGCAGAAGTTGCTTTGGACGGCGAGTCTAGGGTGCTCGTCTACAGGGGGAGAGGGTGCAGTTTCTCTTGGACATAAGAGTTCCTAGGAGCTCTCAGGGACGATACACTCTATCCCCCCAGAGGCTGCAAACAGCCCCTTTGAGAAGCCGCCGTGCTGTCATTTTGTTAGCTGAACGTCTCCCCTCTGGGCTTAGCATCCCAGTAGACGACTCCCTGTCGTCTGTCCCAGTTCAGACAGCCCAGTTCCCGTGAGTATGTCCAAGTGTGCGGGTAAGAACAGGCACCGCATAGGTGTGTAAAGTGCTGGAATTAGGAACAGGCAAGTTACTAAGTTACCGTCAAACTCCCGAGCACTATCAGCACTCAGGATATGCAACAGGCATATGCAAACAGCAACAACAAAAACCATGTTTGTTATGGCCTGGAACAGGGAATACCTCACATGCTTCAATATTCCTTTATAACAATGAGATTTATCATGTGCGGATACGTTTCATGTGAAAGGCATAACTGTCTCGGAGCAAAAAACGCTCCATAATATGGTCCTCTGCCCTCCCCTTGAAAAGAGAACCCTCCGGCCAAAATATGTGTCTCATATACATAAGTCTGTTGATTGGTCAGCAAGGCATACATGCCGGATCTGGGTTTCGGAGGGGGTCATGGGAATAAAATAATAAGCCTGTGCAATTAATGACACGAGGGGGCTAACCTTACATAGACCAGATGCTCACATTGCGAGGGGAAGAGTGTCACAGAGCAAACAAACCTCCTTGATATAAACAACGAAAGGGCCTCCCATCTCTAAGGGGGGAACCATGTGAACAACTGCAAATTGCAATTAACCATCAGTCCAACTGCCGGGTCCTGCTGCGAACTTAACACACTTAGCACTTTTCCTTAGGGGGAGGACGTCTTCCTCCTCCATGTAATAGTAACTTGGCTGATAAAAAGTGTCCTTTCGGGGCGCCTGGGTGGCTCACTGGTTTAAAAAGTGTCCTTTCTTGGTACGTTTCCTAGTGATCCTAGACTCCCCGCTTTTCGAAAATTGGTTTCTGCTGGGGTGATGAGTTACAATTGTGAAAATGAGATTTCTTTCTGAAGCTATGCCTTTAATAGGGAATCAGAGTGGTACTGTAACTACATAATGTTGTAACTCCCTGCACCTTGCATTTGTGACAGTGTCTTAAGGTGCTGCACAGCACATTTGCTAATTTGATACAGTTTTAAGAATCTCTGTGGCAGATCGTGATATAGTTAACAGATAAACCTGTGTGAAACCAGAACTGAGAAATTGAGGAAATGCGGAGTTCAGTGACCTGACCTGAAGCATCTTCCCAGTTGCTGGTCTCTGGTGATGCAACTCTTGATTTTTTTTTTTTTTTTTTTTTGCATTAGTCAGAAAGGTCATGACCACTGTGCTGCCCCATGATCCCTTGAGGACAGTATCCCATAAGTCCAGGCTTGACCTGTTTCAGAAGCTGTCAGATGACAGTGAATGTTAAAAAAAGAAAAAAAGAAAGAAAAGAGGGAGTGTTCATTATGAATGAAATCTAGTACTTGCCACGAGCTGTGTGGTTTTCTTGCAGTTGAAAAATAGAATCCTTTTTTGCAGACGGTGGAGGGCAGCCCACTGTGGAGGTGACGTGTAGCGCCACCTAGTGGGAGGAAGAGTCAGCAAGGGACCCAGGCTGCCGCTTGAACTTGGAAAAACCTCAGTTATCAGAGAGAAAGTGCTGTCTTAATTAGGGAAAGCGGGACAGGTCACCTTGGGTAGCACCAGGAGTACGGATCGCCTGTCTAGCATGGCTGAGCTGTGCTTTGCCTGTCTGAGCTCACTCCTTCTAGGCAAGGAGTTTATTCTTTGGAGAGAGAAGAGACTTGCCTTCACCATAAACCTGAGAAACCAGGTATAAATGATTAGGAGATTTTTATTAGAAATGCGCATGAGTGAAAAGGAACGCCAGATGCCCCAGATTAGTTTCGTTAGTGTATCTTGCCTCTGTTTCTGAAAGCTGGCCTCAAATGAAAATACTTCCAGATGATTTTATTTTGACAGCAGTAATGCAGCCTTATTCCTTCCCCCGTGGTGTACAGGCTCTAGAGGAGGGTCCCCAGATTCCTAACAGGCACCACATAGAAGCACGTTTAATCCCGAAGGCACGGAGACACACTATGAAGATCCCACACACAGGGGATGGTCTCACAGGAGGTTGCTTTCAGAGTCCCAAAGAGAGAATCCTTCCCAGGACGGCAGCTCCTCTGTGCCTGGGGAGGGCAGGTTGGGGGACAGGGGCGGTGGTCAGGTGAAAATTACGCAGGGAGGAGGGGAAAAATAGGAACACTACAGAGGAGACCCTGGCAGACCCCATTATAGTCAGGTGTTAAGGTTAACACTGCCTTGTTATCACACGGAGATCGTGTAGATCAGAGACAAGAGACTAACCACTAGTGACTAAACACTGTGTGGCACCCTTGATTAGATCCCGATGGAAGAATGGGAATTACAGGGCTAGTCTGTTCATGGAATGATACCAAGATCAGTTCTGGGGTTTGATCACGGTACGAGAATAATGTGAAATGCTAACTTTAGGGGAGTCTGGGTGAAGGGGTATCTGAGAATTTTCTGCACTTTCTTTTTTTTTTTTTGGAGAGAGAGAGAGCGTGCGTGTGAGCGGGGGTGGGGGGGGCAGAGGGAAGATGCCCAACAGTCAGGGGGCTCAATCCCAAGACCCCGGGATCATGACCTGAGCCAAAGGCAGACATTTCACCAACTGAGCCACCCAGGCACCCTGGTGCTATTTTTTTTAAACAGTCTTACTATCTAATACTACTTTAAAACCAAAGGAAAAATAGCCACATCCACAAAGAAGGGAGGAGATGCCTTATGGCATCACGGGCGAGGGCTCTGATCGCGGGACTCCCCTGCTCTGCCCGCCGGCTCCCGTCTCCACCCTGTCCCTTCTTTCCTTCCGAAGGCCCCCGGTGTGGGCCTGCCGGCGTCCCCTGCCCCTGCCAACACCTGTTGCTTCCAGACATGCTGATCCTTCCCTCAGCTCATTTCCCAGTAGAAACAGCTCACAGCTCGCCTCCTAGTCTCCTGTCCCTGAAACAAACACGGATACTATTTTGTGTTTCCTTGCTTCTCTTCTCTTAGGGCTGGTGCTTGTTAATGTGAAGACAAAATAAAAAATCACCCACCCCTGACCGAATCCTGCTTGTTCTAAAACTTTGGTGATGTCCAGGACAGGTTTGGAGAGCACAGAGAACGGCAGTTAGGGGTCACAGGCAAATCTGCCGTGGGTGTCTGGCTTTTTGGCTGCAACATAGGAGAAGCAGTTGTTGGGTAGGGAAGCTGGTCATGGGGCTGAATGATTGCTCTCATGGCTGAGGTCCCGCACAGTTCAGATCTTGCCAGCTTCCCTTTTCTGTCTGCTCACTTGACCTGGTGCCTTTGGTTTACACACTGCGGCTTAGGAGACCAGGCGTGGGAGCAAAACAGACACTGAGCGATACCAGGGTTCAAGGACGAGGAAGGACCAGAGAAAATCCAGCTTCTAGAACACTGGAGAACCAGGACCTGGGCACCCAGGGGGGTTCTTCCCGCTGGGACTACGGATTCCGGATGTCCCGTGTCATCTGATTCAAATGTCCCTCCTGGGGGGCACCGTGGCATTTTCTGCTTCTGGTTTTAAACACACACAGTTGTGCATTGGAGATTCTGGTTTACCAGAGTAATGAAAATCTCCCTTGAAACATTGCCTTTGATATTTTTAACAACTGTAAAAATAGTGTTATCCACATTACATCTTTACTTAAGCAAAACAAAACCGGGTGCACTGACTCTTGAGACACGAAAAACCTAGTGTTTCCTTTTAGTCGTTATTCTCTTTCTTGATTGGATCAGTTTTTTGGTTTTTAGAGACCGAGAGAGTGGTGGGGAGGGGCAGAGGGAGAGGGAGGGGGAGACTCCTATTAAACAGACTCCACAGAGCCCAGCACAGAGCCCCATGCAAGGCTTGATCTCAAGACCCTGTGACCATGACCTGAGCCAAAATCAAGAGTCAGGAGGCTTAACCAACTGAGCCACCCCAGTGTCCCACTGATTGGATTAGTTTTATGAACCCGTTTTGTGCAAAGAGCAGGCTACTAATGCTTGTGTAGATAAGACAGTTGCTGTGATTTAATACCATTCTCTACTTGGTGTTTGGCATCTTTCCATCGTAGTAGTTGCTCTACACTTTTCTTCGTGCGTTTTGAACCTTTCTTAAAAATGGCAAAATATTTGAACCTTGAAATGGACATTTGATGAAATATCTCCTCCTAGTCTCTATTCCATTGATTTCTGCTCTGCTCTTTGTTTCCTTTCTTCTGCTAACTTTGGGTGTGGAGGTTCTTTTCCTAGTTTCTTGAGATGTCACGTTAGGTTGCTCATTTGAGAACTTTCTTTCCTCTTAACGTAGGCACTCGTTGCTCTAAACTTCGTCTTAAAACTGCTTTAAGAGCACGGTGTCCTATCTCTCCATATCCATGATATTTCCAGTTTTCCCCTTGTTATTGATCGCTAGTTTCACACCATTTGGTTGGAAAAGATACTTGACATGGTTTCAGTCTTCTTATGTTTGTGAATACTTGTGTCACGGACCAGCACATGATGCGCCCTGGAGAACATTCTGCGTGTGCTGGAGATGAATGTGTATTTTTGCTACTCTGGTTGGGATGATCTGTGTATGTCTGTGAGGTCCAGCTGGTCTAAAGGATCATCAAGGTCAGTGTTTCCTTTTTGATCTTCTGTTTGGAAGGATGATCTTTTATATTAAATGGACAGGAACAATTTAGTGACGTTTGGTGAGGCCTTACCTTGTGCTGGATGTTACCGCATGTAGTCTGGATATCTTATTAGTATGATGACTGTTATTAGATAAATCCTATCACTTTTTGCCTTCTAGAGATCAGGAAAGAGAGGTCCAGAAAGTACACACATTTTTTTTTGGAAGAGAGACCACATGAACAAAAATCAAAAAGAACCTTTGGTCGTTTTCCCAAAAAGCTTAAGAATCTGTTCTGATGTTTCCTTGACCTTGTACTTGAGTGCATTTTCGGTTGATAGATCTACCCCTGTGTCTCTATTTTCCCTTTAGTCTTCTCAGTGCCTGGTGCATCCTGCAAAGCCTTTAGAGGGAGGACACCAGGAGGTCATACTTCCTCAGCTGATCACCGTTAGGAGAAAGCATCCCGCTGTGTGGTTGAATTCAGTATTATCTTTGCAGATGAGGGGTAAGACATCATGGCTGGAACCAAGCATGGGGAAAGAGTTGTGAGGATTAGTAATTGGCGTGTGTGGGGAGATGGGCTTTCTTCTAGATCAGCGCTAACAGAAATATAATGGGAGGGGCTCTTGGGTGGCTCTGTCGGTTAAGCCTCTGATGCTTGACCTCAGCTCGGGTCTTGATCTCAGACTCAAGAGTTCAAGCCCCACACTGGGCTCCCTGCTGGGTGTGGAGTCTACTTAAAAATATATATAATATATTTATAATAATAATATTGAATTAAGTATTAATTTACCATTTAATTATAAATGATTAATATTCATGAACATTTGTTGATTGTTAAATTATTGATAGCAATTAATATAAATGCTTATTAATATTATAATGAATATTATACATAAAATTATATATATAAATGGGAACCACATTGGGCATATTAAATTTTCTCGGGGCCACCTTCTAAGTAAGACTGAAGAGGTAAAATTAATTTCAATAATTGTTTGATTGAAAGCCGAGATGTCAGAAATATGAGAATTTCAACAGGTGATCAAAAACAAAGTCTTCTAGATGAGATATTTTGCATTTTTCCTGTGGAGTCTTCCAAATCTACTGTGTGTTTGATGCTTGCAACATGTCTTCCTGAGCCCCATGAAGCTGGTGGCCACCATATTGGACACTACAGCTCAGGAGAGGCTGGTGGCTGCCATATTGGACACTACAGCTCAGGAGGCGGGATTGGGGGAGTAGGTAGTGGGGGCTTCTAGCGGAGGACTGAACAGATGGCCTCAGGTTCTGCTGTGGACACCTGATCCCAGGTGGCGTAAGAAAAAGGGGGAAGATGCAGACGGAGCTGGGTGGCTGTCTCAGAATCCAGAGGACAATGACGGAGGCTTGATCTGGAGCTGGGCAATGGATATGGGAAACGGGAGAAAGATTTGCCAGAAATTTTGGTAGTAGGGATTAGAAAACTTGGTATGGACCACAAGGCATGAGGGAAGGAGGAGAAACTGGAGGATATTTGAAGATTTCTGGCTCAGGTGTATTCCTGAGGACCTGTGACGGTGGTAATGAGCATGGAAAGAAGTAACGGGCACCGATGAGAGTAAACATCTGTGTGTTAGGCATGAACAGGAAGGGCTTCAGGGTAATAAGCAGGAACTCATGAGTGAGGTCGGACTTGGGAGCCACGGAAGGCATGACTGCTGAGGTTTTGTCAGCCGTCACATAGCCGAGAGGTGAAAATGTGCAGCAGAACACAAGTAGCGGGGCAAAGAGAACAGGACCAGGAAAACGTGTTTATATCTTTAAATTTTTTTTAAAGATTTTATTTATTTATTTGACAGACAGAGATCACAAGCAGGCAGAGAGGCAGGCAGAGAGAGAGGGAGAAGAAGGCTCACCGCCGAGCAGAAAGCCCGATGTGGGGCTCAATGCCAGGACCCTGAGATCATGACCTAAGCCGAAGGCAGAGGCTTTAACCCACTGAGCCACCCAGGCACCCCCGTGTTTATATTTTTATCCCAAGGGCATATAGTTTCTATCATTTATGCCGTGCATGCAGAAAGTGTAGAGTGGGAACCGTGCTGATGTCTATTAATTTCCTTTGAAACACATTAAAAAAGATACGAGGGTGGATGGATGAGGTGATGATACAAATAGAGATTTTTAAGGAAAATACATATTTAGAATTTAGTTGGAAGGCAGAGGGCGTTTGCTGCAGCATTCCTTCCAGTTTTTGCGGGTCGAAAATTTTCCCAACAAAGTGTTAGCAGTAGAGGGGGCGCGTTTTAAGATCAGCGGTATCAGATGCTGCGAAAAGGGGGCGATAGAGGTTTGGGATGATGGAGGAGTGTTTGTCTCATTGGGTAGGAAGTTACTGGTGACCCTGAGACCTGGTGGGTGGCTGTCACATGACAGACGCCATCCAGCGGTGGGTTGATGAGTACATGGAAATGTGCCACAAGACGCAAGGTAGGTAATGATTTTGGCCCCTGTGTCTGTCTCCCTCTTCTTGTCTGGTTGGAGTCAGCTAGTGGGGTCTTCACACAAGGCTTTCTGGCCATGACAGAGAGTTCTCATGTAGCTAAAACTGATCTTTGTGAAAGGAGGGCTTAAAACGTGCTCTGTGGGCTTTTCGTTTGGTGGTTGTATTTGTACATCCTGCCTTCTGCCTGTGGTTACTTAGGTGTGGTGACCTGATCATGACTTTCTTTTATCAGAGGCTCTTAGCTAGGACTTTTTTTTTTTTTTAATGGATGCTTAAGGCTCTCAGCATTGATTATGGAACACAAGCAGTGTTGATATGCCTGTTTTCTTGGAAATCTTGGTAACTTTCCAAGGCAGTGCTGCACCAGCCTATTTGAAACTCCATTTCAAGTGTGGAAGGGAAAATGGACTTGCTTTACGAGCCTCCTTTTGCACACTCGCTTGAAAGTTCCGTGAGAGAAGCAAGACATTTAACTGCTTCGTGTTTCCTTGCTCTCTCATCAACGCTGAATTTTTTTTTAAGTTTCAGCCATCAAATAGTCTTCCCCATCAATGACATCATCTCATTTTTTCACTGTGCACACCAGGTAACAGACGAGTCGTGTCCCGCTCCTGATACTATCTCCATGGTCAGATGATGATTCTTTAAGCCAGGGGTTTCCAGGAAATATCCTGAGACCTTCAATTTACTCCCCTTTCAGTTTCCCCCATAATTGTTGTCCACCGATTTTTTTCAAAGAGAAACATTGCCCCTGTTTCTGGATACTGAATGGCTACACTGTCTTCATAGGATCTCATGAACTGTGTCATCTATGTACACATTATCAAAGCCGGTGCCCAGGTTTATTCTGTATGGTGATGCTAGTTTAAACATAAGGCGTTTAGAAAGATAGGTGGTATTTCAAATATAGTTTCTTATAATGATTGATTTCTCAAGGAGAGGAAACATGAAAATTACTAATCAAATGATATGATGTATGAGTCATGCACTGCAGATGTTAAAAGGTGATGTTCATGAAATGCTTAGAAATCCGCTGGACATTAACCTTCTCATTCACAGGCAGCCCCTTGATCGTGTAGCAGACTGCATCAGATGGATACATTTTAGTTTGGCTCTATTTTTAAAAGCATGCTTATCCTTTGTTTATTAAAAAAAAATACAGAAACAAAACCAAATAAATAATAGTTCATTTAAAGGACTCTCTCCCCATATATCGGCCTGAATATGTGAATTGTGTGTGCCTGTTACCATAACCGTTGGAAATGTTGGGTGAAATCATTGCCCTTCAAAACAGGAAGTTTTTAAAAATTGAAAAGTAGTGAGCTATGGAAGCAATTTCGGTATATTGATTTGGACGTCTGATTTATGTTTGCCTGTTATCAGAATGTTGTAGAATATGCTAGTTCCGTGTTGAAGGGTTGGGCAAAATCATTTTCCTTGAAAACAGAAAGTTCTTTTTCTTCCTCCCCAAGGCCTCTAAAAATCTGAACTATTGAACTCAGATTTAAGTAATGATGTACGATACTTTGCCAAATGAGTCGCTTCCCATTTTATAACATCCATCAGGAAAACGAGGAAGTGTCTCACCGGACAAACTGTTTCCCAGGAAAGGCCTTTTTGTGTCTTTGCTTAAGTCAAGGTAACTTTTTAAAATCAAAGGAAAACTTGATATGGTTCTCGGTTGACATTTACAGAGCGAAAAGGCTGGAGTTTCTGGCTTCTCTTCTGTAGCCACAGAGAAAGTAAGACAGTAGTTAGGAAATTAGTGTCGTCTGTAATCAAAAGAAAGCAATTTGCACTGTTTCACAGCATGTGTTCGTATAAAAATGATAGAGATAAGAGATATTTCACATATTTGTGGTTAAAACGCTACTTCAACAAAACATCAAATGTATTTTAAATATTTTTGTGTGTGTGAAAAATCTGAAATATTTAGGCTCAGAATGACATGACTGGACTTGACCGTTATTATACTCAGTTCCTGTTTGGAATGCATGGAGCTCGCTAGTACTAAATCGCCACCCCCTGGAACCTGAGCTTATTTATTCTTGGTGCCCAAATAAATACCTTGTTATTAAGAAAAAAAAAGTGTCCTGTCCTAAAATCTCATCATTAGCATTGGAAATGACCCCCGGGTTATCTAGTGCAAGTTATCTGATAGACCAAAGTTTATTAAAACACCTTCAGGGCTCTTATCAAGGAGTGCTGTACAGATAGGGCTTCAGAACACTGATAAAACACAACTTCTTTGAAGAGCTAAATATTTAGTCCCTCAGTTGCTGCTTTTGCAGACCCGGCTGCCAAGCTGATTCACATCCGTTTATCCTTTGTTCCTGGGACTAGGTGTTTTGAGAGTGTAGGGTGTGTAGCCGACTTTACAAATAGGATTTTATTAGCTCGTATTAAAGTTTATTTGCCTATCAGCAAGATAATACGGTCTGCTCTGCTGTGAGGCTTGTTTTGGAAACAGGAACGTGTGCCAATGGAATTAATATATTAGGAGCCCATTGTCGGATGATGCCAATCACGTTTGCTTATGCAGATTTTTGAGAAGCGCCGGATGAACGCAGAAAACAGCAAGCGCTCAGCTGATGCCAGCCGCGCAGGAACGGGCGTGCCCGTGTGCACACGCATGAGCTCAGCTCTCCCCAGCTACGTCTGTTCACTGCCCCTTCCCCAGTCACACCCACCCCTGCCTGGTACCTGCTAGATGCAGCCCTCTGGTGACCACCGCCATAAGCAAACTTTAGGGCTCTGTCAAGGTCAAGCGTCCTATTGTAGGACGTATGACTTTCTTAACCATGGAAGTGTGTAAAACTGTACTACCGTTATTACTGGGTTCGCATCTTTTTAAAAATATGGCACGGATAAAGTTGAGAGCGTAATACTCTAACTCCGCTATCCCCACGGGCCCTGTGGTTTTTACTGTGTGATTTTATATAGTGCGGTGATTTTAGGAATGCACCTGTTGGAGTTCACAGCGCCCCCGTGTGTGCGCTCACCCATTGCAGAAAATGCAGCAAAGGCACTAAAGACTGTCCTTGCAACCAATCTGAAGTGTTGATTCCCAGAATCCCAGACATTTTATTCATCGTGACGTAGTTTTTAAAAAATGGTTTACCTAATTTGGTTCAGGGCGTATGTATAATTTCTTATGATTTTACCATTTAGAAGAACAGTTTAAATATTTTCTTTTAAAGATATTATTTATTTATTTGGGGGGTCATGAGCTCTGGGGGTAGGGACGGAGGGAGAGGGAGAAGCAGACTCCCCGCTGAGCAGGGAGCCCTTTATGGGGCTCGATCCCAGGACCCTGAGATCATGACCTGAGCCGAAGGCAGACGCTTAACCAACTGAGCCACCCAGGTGCCCCTAAACATTTTCTAACTATATTGTTAGTCCTCTTATAAATACTGTGATGACTTCTAAATACCCCTTTAAGAACATATCATAGGGGTGCCTGGGTGGCCTGCTCTGTTGAGTGTTGGACTCCTGATTTTGGCCCAGGTGGTGATCTCAGGGTCCTGGGGTTGAGCCCCACCTCTGGCTCCATGCCCAGCATGAAGTGTGCTTGGGCTTCTCTCTTTCCCTGTCCCTCTGTCTCTATCCATGCGCTCGCTCTTTCCCTCAAATAAATACAATAATTTAAAAAGAACACATCATTTACTTGTCATTTAGCCTTCAGGTACTCTTTAATTTGGGGCTACTATAAATAGCACTGTGATGGCTATCTTTGTTTACAGTTTTGTTGGTTACATGGAGTACAAGTTGTTTAGAATGAACTCCCAGAAATAGGATCAAAAGGTCAAAGGCTATGGGTGTTTGATACATTTTGCTAAGTTGACTTTCAAAGTGATTGCATGAATGGATACTCCCAACAGTATTGAACAGGTGGAGTGTGGCAAACTTCCTATGTGTCCACGACTCTCAAACAGCAGAGAGAAAAATTTCATTTAAATGGAAAAAGGTGGGGCGCCTGGGTGGCTCAGTAGGTTAAAGCCTCTGCCTTCAGCTCAGGTCATGATCCTAGGGTCCTGGGATCGAGCCCCGCATCGGGCTCTCTGCTCAGCGGGGAGCCTGCTTCCCCCTCTCTCTCTCTGCCTGCCTCTCTGCCTACTTGTGATTTGTCTGTCAAATAAATAAACAAAATCTTTAAAAAAAAATGGAAAAAGGTGTTCAGTTATGCAAATGTCTTACATTTATTTTTATAAAAAGAGACACAGTGCTGGGCGTCTGGATATTTTAGAGTGTATAGTTGTGCGGGATGGTCAATGAGTCTCCAACATATCTAATATTAATATTAAAATATTTTTCTAGGTATTTAGACATCCTATAGCTCATACATTTTGTATACTTAATGTAAATGGTGAATTTCACTACCATAACGATGGAAAATCAATTTTTTAAAAGATTTTATTTATTTATTTGAGAGAGAGAACAAGTGAGAGAGAGTGCATGAGCGGAGGCGGGGGGAGCAGAAGCATAGGGAGAAGCAGGCTTCCTGCTGATCAGGGACCCCAATGTAGGGCTCAGTCCCTGGACCCCAAGATCATGACCTGAGCTAAAAGCAGATGCTTAACCGACTGAGCCACCTAGGTGCCCCCAATTTCTCTTTTTAATACATGAACTAATTCAAATGATTGCCTTACTTGCAAATAGTTATTTATGTTGCCATGGTGTTAACTCGATTCTGGTATTTTACTATAACAAAACTGTGGTGAATTCTTCTTTACTAATCCTTGAATGCTTACCCATGATTATCTCCTTAGGATAATTTCTCAGAAGAAAACTGTTGGGTAAAATGGCATATACATTTTTTAAGGGTTTTGACAGAGAGTGCAGAATTAGCTTCGGGCAAAGTTACACCACATGCTCCTGGTGGTGGTGTGAGAGAGTACATTTGATAGGGTTCTAGATTAATGGCCATTCTGAGAAATTCGTGGGTGTGTATACAGAAGAAATACATATATACACAAAAGCTGTTGTCAGTATTTCTTGGGATCTTTACAAGAGTCATCAGACATGAAAGTTGAATTAGACTGTACCTGAACTTGATGTCTATGGTAGTCATACTGACTGGGGTAGAAAAGTGTTTTGTGGTGAAGAGGTCTGGGTCTACTCCTGGCTTTGTCATTGATTAGTGAACTCATACCAGGCACTTGATTTCCCTGGGACTGAGTTTTGTCAAAATAATGTCAAACTATGTGATTTCTGTTCACTCCCTTGGTCTACAGTTGTACCATTCTATGGGTATTCTGGACTGTGCTGTGTGAATATAAGGGAAGCTTCTGGATTTTTCTCTCATGACCAGTATTCTCAAGCTCCTGTTCTTCCTTTCTCTTAGGAGGGCAGTTGGCTTGGCCGGTTCTCTCCACAGCCAGACTGAAAGGTTCTTTGAGGTGAAAGGCTGTGGGGAAGACATCTGGAAAACAGCCCTGTGGACCTGTTGGAAACACAGCCCATAGTAGCTCAGAGGATCTCTTGCCTAGTCCAGGCTAGGCTGAATCAGGAGTAAGATACCTAGTTCCACTAATTACCAGCATGCTGGATGGGCCATTGCCCCAACACATGCCTGTTCTAGCATATAATACTAGATAATGGAAATTGTGTTAGTGGCACTGGTCCATTTAATGGCCAAAAAAGAAAAAAAGAAGAAAAAGTTAAAGTAATTGCTTGTACTCAGAGTAACTGAGTCTTACAGCGTCTCTTGATCTCATATGCTGGGGAGATCTTAATTAAAATGGGTGCTGGGTGCTGTTAATGGTTGTGGGATACATCCAACACTGCTGTGGTGGTTTTGAAGATAGGTCTACAGATTCTTGATACTCCTTCCTTTAAGAGATGGATCTTGGTCCTCCTCTTGAATGTGTGCTGGGCCTGGTGACTCACCCACCACAAAAATTCAGTATGGCAGAAGGGATAGAACTCTGCTTCCAGGGTTTCCTCATTCAGAGACTACACTTTCTAGCTTGGATGTGTTCTTTGTCTCCGATGACTTGACACGGGGAAGTGAGCTGCCATGCTTTGTGAGTAACCCTGTAGAGATGCCCATGTAGCAGGGAACTGAAGTCTTCTGCCAACAGCCCCATTAGTGACTTTAAAATGGATCTTTCAGCATAATCAAGCCTGTGACCTACTGCAGCCCTAGCTGATAACTCGCCTGCCATCTCAAGAGATACCCTGAGCCAGAATTACCCAGATAAGCTGCCCCAGGACTTCTGTCCTGTCAGAAACCCTGTGAGATAATCAGTCTCTGTTATTCTGAGTCACTAAGTTCTGGAGTCATGTTATGTGGCCGTTCCTAACCCAACCCCCCCTTCCCCAGCACCATTTGTGAAGTCAGGATTTTCCAAATCTAAGTAGGCATCAGAATTATCTAGAGAGTGCCTTAAAACACAGATTCCTTTGATGAAAGAAATTAAAGAAGACACAAAGAAGTGGGAAGATAGTCTATGTTCATGGATTGGAAGAATTGATACTGTTAAAATGTCCCTATTACCCAAAGCAATCTATAGACTCGGTGCACCCTGTATCGCATATCAGTGGCATTTTTCACAGAAATAGAAGAAACAATTCAAAAATTCATATGTAGCCATGAAGGACCCTGCACTGCAAAAGCAATCTTGAGAAAGAAGACCAAATATGGAGGCTTTCCAGCTCACTGTTAACCAATACAGTCTCTCTCCTTTCTTTCCTTTTATTGGCAGGCTCCTTGCTAATCCTTGGTATGGTCTTGCACCATCTGGGAGTGGCTCAGGCAAATGCAGAAGGAGCTAAAATCTCTGAATGACCCATTGAATAGGCTCTCAGGTGCAGGGGAGGGAGTTGAAGGTTAGGAAAGGTTTTCTAGGGCACTTGGGTGGCTCAGTCGGTTAAGTGTCTACACTCTTTTTTTTTATTTTATTTTATTTTTCATAAACATATAATATCTTTAAGTGTCTACACTCAAACTACTAACTACAGCTTAAGTCATGATCTCAGGGTTGTGAGATCAAAACCCGTGTCAGGCTCTGTGCTCAGTGGAGAATCTGCTTGAGATTCTCTCCCTCCACCCCTCTCCCCCCATTCACGCTCTCTCTCAAAAGAAAAAAAAAAAAATCCGACTTTTTTCTCTGACAGAGTCACCATAATTAGAGACAGAGAGAGAGCAAGAGCTCCCTGACTGAACTAGGAATCCACTGGGTGTGAACTCCTTTACACATTTCTGTGGTCTGGCTTCTTCTTGAGAGTGCACGCGGTTCCACTTACGATGTCTTGCAAATTTAGCAAAGGATAAAATCAGAATGGGAGTCTGGGAATTTCATTTCCTTCTGATCTCAAGCGCCGTGACCCAACTTTTTGAGCCTCCAAAAGATACCTTCTGCCCCCTCAGCACAGAAGCTTGCCATTCGGTGGGGGGATTTGGGAAAGAGTCGCAGTACGGGGTAGCATACGCAATGTCAGGTGAGGGGGAGCAGACGGCAAATAGCAGAGAATTTAAGAGCTTGAGTGAGCAGGAGAGATCCCTGTGTGGTGGGGCATGGAGGTAAAGCCTCCTGAAGGAAGTAAGATCTTTAAAAATGGGTAGAAAGTAGATAAGCAAGGGGACTTTGGGAAGAATTCCGGGGTGGGGGAGGGAGGTACATGTGGGTGCTGTTGCACTGTGGAGGCAAGAAAATTCATGTAACTGGGTGGCTGTTTTGTTTATGGAGAGGACTATGAGATAAGACAAGAAAGACAAAAATTAGAACCTCATGGTGGGGGATCTGGGACGTCAGTTGGAAAGTTCTGAAATTCTTTTCTACAGAAATAGGGAAGCTTCAGAGGAGGGTAATGATGAATGTCCTTACATGCCTTAGGAAGATGGATAGGGCCATGAGTGTAGACTGAGTTAATCAAGGGGGTGTTGGGTATGGGATAGAGCTCCCACCAAGGAACCACTTCTGTCTTCGGGGCTAGAGCTAGTGAAGCGAGCCATGGTAGGATACCTGTTGCATGCAAGAGGGCAAATCATCCCCATTTTGGGGTCTAATTGGCTTGGGAGAATTACAAGGAATTAAAAGCAACTCTTCCCAATTTTTCATCCTAGAGGTATGGCGACAGGTGAAGGCAAGTGAGCATGGGTAAAGAGTTGTCGTTGTAGATGCACAGAGTGGTATGGGGGTGAGTTCCGGGGGGGAGCCTTCATCAGACAGAGGGGTCACGCTGCAGTGCAGACTTGGAGCGATCTGTTGGAAGTCTGAGAACACATCAGGCATGGATCGCACTTTGAAGAGAGGACGAGCAGGAGGCCTTGTAAGAAGTCTTAGTGGAGCCATTGGGATATTTTAAAATGGTCCAGGAGGTCAGATGGAGGCTCAGTGGGATGCCAGGGAGGACGATGTTCATCTTAAATGCAGACAGGTGGGAGCTAGGAGAACCAATAACAATAAAGATCGAATGGGTCTGGAAATTAGGAGGTCAGAGTGAGCAATCTGAGGGGCATTCAGTATTTTGACTGAAATCCAAGTGTAAGAGGAAAACCTTTAATGGAGTGGGTTGTACTCTTTCCCCAGGACCTCCCGAACTCCAAGGCCACACATAAAAATCCCCTCCTGCCCACTGGGATTGGGCTATTAAAAAAGCAGGGTCTTATGAAAAGGGTCATCACCATTCTGCAATTCAATATGTAACCTTTTAACTTATTCTTTTCATGTCTCCTATAGCCTTAACAGGACAGTGAATTCCTCGAGTTTGTGTTTTGCTCAGTTTTAAAAAAAAAAAAAAAAAATGTTTCCTGTGGTTTCTGGCCCAGTGCCTCACACCTGGTAGGAAATCAGAAACTAGCTGTGGAATTCCCTGGCTCCTTTATTCCTGCAAAATAAGAGCTTGGTCTGAAGATCAAGCAGGTGAGGTGACTTTAGCAGATGAAGATGATCTTAATCACTGCTGGGCAGTCTGGACATCTCCTCTAGGGAGCCCAGCCTCTATGAACAGAAGCCAGAGGTTCAGTAACAGCCCTTTATTAGCCATAGAATAGAATTCACTGGGGCAGCTCTCCCATCCCCTTGGCTAGCTCGTGGCTTTTCCTCAGTGTCCTAACTTGTCTTAAGCCTCCACTAAAAGTTTCCAAACACGTTAGTTCCCCAGTTCCCTTCAGATTAAAGTCCCACAGGAAGGAGGTCCAACTGCTCATCCCCTAGGAAGGAAAGTGTACAGGGACACTGTGTCTTCTGGAACACAGGACACCTGTGTTCTGCTCCTGAACTGGCCTTGGCTTGGGCAATGGATTGATTTGGAACAAGTCAGTTCCCCTCTTTAGGATTCACTTTTGTCCTCCCCAAAAAGGGTTTGGCTCAGTACTTATGGGCCACATTTGGTCATCTTTAGGGACACAGTCTGAAGAAATTCATAGAAGTCAAAAGAACAGGGTGAGAGGGTGAGGAGAACAAAGCTGAAGAGACGTGGGAAAAAAGCAGCATTTTGTTACTTTGGAAAGCATTTTCCTGAGAAGCTCGCTCTCTTCTCTTTTCTCTTCTCTTCTCTTCTCTTCTCTTCTCTTCTCTTCTCTTCTCTTCTCTTCTCTT
>NW_019154147.1:9576829-9579382 GCF_002288905.1 Enhydra lutris kenyoni
TTCTTTCTTTTCTTCTCTTTCTTTTCTTACCTTTTCTTTTAAAGATTTTATTTACTTATTTGTCAGAGAGAGAGAGAGGGCATCAGCAGGGGGAGCAGCAGGAAGAGAGAGGAGCAGAGTCCCTACTGAGCAGAGAGCCCAATGTTGTACTTGACCCCAGGACCCTGAGATCATGACCTGAGCTGAAGGCAGAGGCTTAACCCACTGTGCTACCCAGGCGCCCCTTGTTTTCTTTTTTTAAACAGCATTTTAGTATGAAAAATTGCAATATGTAGCAAAGCTGAAAGAATTTTACAGTGTATGTGTACCAACTCATTGTCTAGATTGTCCTTAACATTTTATTTTACTTGTTGTATCACCTGTCTTGCCATCTATTGATCCTCTGTCCAGTGAGAATTCTCTTCCATTTTCATGATCCCTCAGGGCACTGGGAATCCTCAGGGCCTTTGGAAAATTAGGGCAAGTTGTCAGTGAACCTCTGAGGCAAATTGGAGTTGGCAGATGGGTCACCAGCGCCATCTTGGATGTCCTCCGAGGGAGATTTTCTTCATGCAATCTTCAGAGGAGAGCGTTTGCTAGAGTAGTGCATCAACTGTGTAATATAAAATATAAAAATAAAGACACTGCGTTTTTTATAATTTGTCATTTTAAGTGAGTGAAGTTCACCAAAGCAGCCTCCAGTAGAGATATATACCTATTCCAATATTGCTGTTATGCAGAATATTGGGGTGGATTTTTTTCTTTTCACAACTGTCCAGCTCACAAGAAAATCAGTTTCATTACTTCTGGATGGGCACACACTGATTAGATTCGTAATCGACACTTCTCAAAGTCACCCCCCATCTCACCTCTCTCCCCTTAGTCTTGGTGGTGGCTCTCCTCTCAAAACCCATGAGTTTGTGTGGGCTGCAGTAGCAAATGTGAGCTCCCTGGGCTTGCAGTTGGCCAAGAAGAGCTTTAATAACAAAGGGACACCTCCCGTCTCTCTCTGATGCTCGGCAAAGGGTCAGATGCCCACATCTCCATTTCCTTTTCTGTAAGCTATGGCCAAGAATTTTTACCTTGTTCTAGTTTGAGGGTTGTTGTGATTGAAGAAAGAAAAGAAGGAAGGGAGGGAGGGAGGGAGAGGAAGTTTTGGAACCCAAAACTCCTGTAAACACATGAAAAATTTGAACTGTATTGAAATAAAAATTATAAAGGAAAAAAATGACTGATGTACATTAGGAAACTAGTATGCTAGAATTAGTGGATGAGTGATTATTTCCTCTTCTGGTTTCTAAAATTACTTATAATGTGATGCTGTCATTCAAAAAAAGATAGTGCATGAGGACTAAGCATCCATTCTTAGCACTTCAGGACAAAAAGCAAGAAATGATCTCTACAGTAGATAGTTGAAGAAGAAAATGACCAGTCATTTGGGAGAGAAATTGAAATATTATAGAGATGAACCTTTTTTTGCTTAGGAGGATCAGTGACTGCTGATTTAGGGCTTCCATACCCTAAGAACATTCCTTTACTTCGCACCCTTGCAAAGGGGAAAGAGCGGGAATCTCTCAAATGTGTTGAAAATACTTGAATGTCAAAACTTCTAGCAGATTTTATCACTTTTGAGCTATAAGAAGACTTTTGTGGAGTGAGGTTAAATGTTGGGTAACGGGCTAACTGTTGTCTTCTGCCCTGAGCTACTTTCCGAGCAGGATTAGTGGTGACTCCCAGAATAGAATTTCCAGTGTACCCATCTAGGACACAGTTTATGTGAGCAGGAAGGTGGGAGGAATGTGGAATGTCTAAAGATCCAGTTTAGATTTCTACAACATGCAACGCAAAAACCAGGGGAGGTCCCAAGGGAGGTGTCATCGAGATTCTTTAGGTGTGTATGATTCAGAAGTTCCATTTTTACCTCCCCCCCACTCCCATTTCCAAGGGATTGAATTTCGGGGATAGCATTTCGGGGTATCTGGGGTGTCCTTGGGGGCTCACAGCATCCGGCTGAGGCCCACGTTCCCATGCTCCGCATGTGGGAGCAGAGCTGTGGGTGGAAGGCCGTGTGCACCTGCTACACGCAGCCCTCCCAGGGCTTCTGCACACCTGCCGGAGGTCCGCAGCCCTGGGAGTGCCCACTGCCATCGCCAGTCCAAGGAGCTCGGCTGCACCAGACCTGGCCGCTCCATCTGCAAGCCTGGAGGTGCCCCACGTGCCGGGTGACCCACTTTACCCTCCTGGTGCTCCAAGGGGGACACGCTGCCCCCCACATGCTGCCTGAGCCAGAGGGGGTCGTGGCCATGGGAGCAGGCACCCGTCCTGTCCGGACGGTGCCGCGGTTCCTGCCGAGCGGCGTCTGGAGAGGGGATGGGCAGCTCCTGTTCCTCGCCCGGTGGGTCGGGCTCAGGGACTTCTCCGTCCTGGCACGGGCAGCACTTTCCCCATCTTGGGCTCCCTCGCGCAGACATCCTGGTGTTTACGCGACCCCTCCCCTGCTGTGGAGCACTTCTGTGGTTTTCAATGTTCCGCTTTGGTGAGCGAGGCCACAGTGACTTCACGGACCCCCACCGC
>NW_019154147.1:9604382-9644076 GCF_002288905.1 Enhydra lutris kenyoni
TTTTCATTTGAATGCCCCATCAAGTGTGCATCAGGATGAATAAGAGAGCCACAGTAAGTCACAACCACATGAAACTTCAAAAATCCAATGATTAAAAAAAAATTTTAAATACTTTCAGAGAAGGAGAAAGATTATTAACTGAGGAATGGCAGTTAAATTACTATCTGTCATTTCAACACCAACACTGAACTTGAGAAGATGCTAGAGTACCATACTCGAAATTCTAAAAATAAGTACAATGAACCTTGAATCCTATGCCAACCAAATTTCGAGGGGAAACACAGGGACTCAGAAAACTTATTTTTTCACCCTTTCTGAAACAACTTTTCAAGGGATATATACTCCCCCCAAAATTAAAAATTAAATAAAAGAAAGAAGATGTAGAATACAATAAATTGTAGAACCTAAAAGAGAACAGTAGCTATTTCAAAAGTTATTGATGTATTTTTTAGATTTAATAATCATTTTTTAATAATCATTTATAACCAAAATCACAAACAACTTCAACATGGCAGGTATGGAGTTAATCAATAAGGAAGAAAAGTGAAAGCATAACTTTCTTGTTTGGGAGTAATGTTTAGATACTTATTAACTCTAGATTTCAACTGAAAAACATAAGCCTAGGGGTGCCTGGGTGACTCAGTCAGTTAAGCATCTGCTCTTGATTTCAGCTCAGGGTCCTGAGGTTGAGCCCTCTCAGTGCAGAGTCTGCTTAAAGATTCTCTCTCTCCCTTTTCCCCTGCCCCTCCCTCTCACTCACACTCTTCCTCTCTAATAAATAAATAAATAAAATCTTTTTCAAAAAAAGAAAAACATAAGTTTAAAATGGCTCATTTCTTAAGTATTCATTTTTGAGAAATATATACCTTGCAGGAGTGGTCTTGGATACATTTGGATAGACTGAATGACAGTGATGAGAATGGGAACTGAGACTAGAATGATCACTTCTCTTTCCTGTTTTAAAGTCCTGAAGGTTGGGGTGCCTAGGTGGCTCAGTATGCCTGGCTTCGGCCTATGTCATGATCTCAGGGTCCTGGAATTGAGCCCTACATCGGGCTCTGTGCTCAGCAGGGAGCCTTCTCTCCCCCCGCCCCCAACTGCCTCTCTGCCTACTTATGATCTCTGTCTGTCAAATAAACAAATAAAATCTTAAAAAGAAAAAAAGTCCAGAAGGTTAAATGAGGTAGTGCTTCATGTATAGGGCTTCACACATGGCCAGACACATAAAATTGCTCAATAAATTGTAGATAAGAATTCATTATCTTGGGACACCTGGGTGGCTCAGTGGGTTAAGCCGCTGCCTTCGGCTCAGGTCATGATCTCAGGGTCCTGGGATCGAGTCCCACATCGGGCTCTCTGCTCAGTGGGGAGCCTGCTTCCCCCTCTCTCTCTCTCTGCCTGCCTCTCTGTCTACTTGTGATCTCTCTCTGTCAAATAAATAAATAAAATCTTTTAAAAAAAAGAATTCATTATCTTTATAATTAAAGTAATAGTAAATGTTGTTTTTTAATGCCAAAGAATTATAGAGTTTGATAATTTCTACGAGAGTCCATGTTTCTCATCTCTGCCCTATAACTCAGATATTGCCGTGGCTGGAGTGTACCCTCTGCTTGTCAAAATCCTAGTTATGTCTCCTGCACACAGCCTTACCTCCTTAGATATCTCTCATTATTTTATATCTTCTCTGTAGGCCACCTATTGAGTCAGGAGAACACTGAGCATCTGGAAAGTAGGGCTCAAATCTTTATCTGCCTCTTTCTAATTGAAGGACAGCACATAACTCACATGACTTTTCAGATTTGATTTTCTCCTCTGTAAAAGAAGGCTTTTATTGTCTATGCTGCAGGACTGTTTTGAGACTTGAAAGAGACAATCATATATGTGATATAAAGTACGTATGCATATACTTTTTTTATATTTAATGAACTGCTTGCTTTTTCTGAAACTACATGGCATGTGGAACTACCTTTGTAGCACTCATCCCTTTGTCCTTGTGATGGGTACTATTTCATTTTTTCCAAAACAAATATTTTTGTGCCCACTGAATATAGTATAATAACATTACATTGAAGATACACTGAATGGGCTTGCATAGAGCCTGACAAATAGCCTGACTTGCAGGAACATCGGTAAGATTGTACAAGTTTCTTCCTTCTTCCACTTCCTTATTCTCCAGCATGGAGCCCTTTGTAAAAATTTAGACATTCTACAAGAATCTCTTAGATGACTTCATCTATTTCCAAACTTTCCTTGTATCAACTGCACTCTTGCAGTTGTGCATCACTTCAGGAAGTTGTGCACAATTCATGCCCTGTTAATTTTTGCTGCACTGTTTCATATCTTCATTGTATAACTTATTGTACAATGTACAATGTACATTGTTAACATACAGAGCACAATTCATGCTCTGTCAAAGTATTAAATACTTCCACAAGCGTGTCCCACAGGACCCTCTAAAATCTTCCTCAAGTAGGAATAATTACAAAAGAATTATTCTCTTCTTCAACTTCATAAAAATTTTGTATTTTCTCTATTTCCTCATTACTTTTGCATCTAGATTCTTCATCTGTATCTTCACTGTCTCTCCATTTGTCTCTTCCTAGACTGCTTTGAGATGCCCAGTTAATCTCCCTTACTATTCTCTCTCTCTAATCCTTGATTAAGAAGAAACTCCCATCATTGCTTGATGCAGATTTCATCCCCTTCTCCTTCTCCTTCTCATTCTTGTTCTTCTTCACATATCTACATCTATCCTGCATCATCTACTTATTAATTTATTAAGAAAATATTGTAAACACACATTGATCTGCCACCCAACATGAAAATTGGACTTTAGTAATAATGTCTATCAGTTGCTACCCCCTTCCCTTCCCTTGAGTCTTTCCTCTTGAATACACTCTCATTCTGAATCCTATACTCATTGTTCTCATACTTTTGTTTTAAATGCATTTTTATTACATCTGTGTCTATTGTCACAAAGTGTATTTTTGGTTCTTTAGTCATTTACAACCGTATGAAGATGTTATCAATAATAATATTTTGGGATTTATGTATTTTCAGTTTCTATTATTATGGAAAGGTTAACCAAATTGTAGCAATACCCTATGGGCCCTCCATAAAGTAAAGGATTTCTCCACTTCCTGAAGTGATTGATCCCAATGAGAAGGACATTGTTTTGATACTACATAATGGGGTGCCAGGAGGACCATGCATATGGCCTTGTCTGGGATGTATTAGTATTTCCATGAATAGAAATAGAATAGAAACTACATCAACAACCCCCTCCACTCCCAAGAAAGGAAGTATTATTGAGGGCTCAGATCTCCCAGGAATGAAAGTTGGTGTCACTTCAGCAGGTGGGGACCAAGTGGCAGCAGTTTGGCAGGTCCTTTCAAAGACCTGAGCATCAGATATGTGATCATCCCTCTTCTGAACTCCCAGGTTCTGGTAGCACTACCATTTCCATTTAGATTCTTCAGTTCTGGTGGAAGTAACTTCTTCCCTTGTATAATAACTTTGGGGTTACACCAGCATTCATTTTTCTTTCCTCTGGTCACTTTCAGAATACATCCATGCATCTAAATCTTTGTTTTAAATAATTTTTATTGGAAAAATAATGTATATGTTTTTTATTCATTTTTTTTTTTTCTAAAGATTTTATTTATTTATTTGACAGAGAGATCACAAGCAGGCAGAGAGGCAGGCAGAGAGAGAGGAGGAAGCAGGCTCCCCTAGAGAGCAGAGAGCCCGATGCGGAGCTCGATCCCAGGACTCCGAGATCATGACCTGAGCCGAAGGCAGCGGCTTAACCCACTGAGCCACCCAGGCGCCCCATGTTTTTTATTCATTTTTTAAAAGATTTTACAAATGAGTGAAATCTTATGGTTTTTGTCTTTCTTAATCTAACTTATTTCACTTAGCATAATACCCTTTAGGTCCAGCCATGATTTTGCAAATGGCATGATCTCATTCTTTTTTATGACTGTCTAATATTGTGTGTGTGTGTGTGTGTGTGTGTGTGTATTACATGCTCCATATCCATTTGTATATCAATAGGATGGGCAGAATGGATGAAGTTGAGTAGGAAATAGAAGCTCTAGTTATGAGGGCACCTGGGTTGCTCAGTGGGTTGAGACTCTACCTTTGGCTCAGGTCATGATCTGAGAATCCTGGGATTGAGCCCTGCATCTGGATCTCTGCTCAGTGGGGAGCCTGCTTACCCCCTCCCCCACCCCCCGCCTGCCTCTTTACCTACTTGTGATCTCTGTCAAATAAATAAATGAAATCTTAAAAAGAAGAAGAAGAAGAAGGAGAAGAAGAAGAAGAAGAAGCAGAAGTAGCTTCTAGTTGTAAGTGAATAAGTCACAGGAATAAAATGTACAGCATGAAGAATATAGTCAATGATATTGTACTAGCATTGTATGGCAACAGAGGGTAGCACTCTTGTGGTGATCATAGCATTCTGTATAAACCTGTCAAGTCACTGTGTTGCACACTTGAAACTATGTAACTTTGTGTATCAACTCTACTCAAAAAATTAAAAATAATAAAAATAATGGGTATGATTTTTCTTTCTTAAGTGGACTGAAAGTAACTTTTTGAGGGGAACCTGGGTGGCAGTAGGTTAAGTGTCTGACTCTTGGTTTCAGTTCAGGTCATGATCTCAGGGTTGTGAGATCATACACTCAGTACAGAGTCTGCCTGGGATTCTCTCTCTCCCTTTCTTCTGCCTCTCCCCAAACATCTCTCTCTCTCTCTCACACACACACACACACACACACTCATAAATCAGTCTCTTTTTCAAAAAAAGTAACTTTCTGAGATACCAGGTATGTGATGGATGGGAATTAATGTCAAAGCTGATTATGTCTGATTATTATCAGATTACATTTTTTTCAATTGCATTTCTTCATTCCACTTCCACACATAGTTATTGGTTGCACTTTAAAGACCAGCTTTGGGGGGAATAGAGTGATGTGTTAAGACCGGTCTTGCTCTCAAAGTTTGCAAGCAAAGTAGGAATGATGAAATGTAGTAGTGCAAGAAAATTGACACTTGAATAGGGACTTACAGCTTTCAAAGCATGAAATATTGTGACCCTCACACCCTAAGACAGACAGGAAGACATTCTTGTTTTTATTATTTAGGTATGGAAGCAAAGTGCTAGTCAGTAGCGTAGCTGGAACATGATCCCAATAATTCTTTGCTGTAAAAAGAATAATAACATGTACATATCAACAATCTCAATAGGAAGTCTCATGAAACTGTTACAAGATTTCCAAGAAGAGAAATTCAGTGGCTGGAAAGCACAAATGTGGATCCTTGGAAGGGGAGGACATTGGGACTGGATTTTCAAATGCATCCTAATTGGTGACTAATTGACTCTCCGGTAAGACCTCACATTGGTTATAAGGAGAGTTTTTTGCTGAAGAGTTTCCCCAGGGTTGCCTTCATGTCTTGGTTTCTCAGACTATAAATGAAAGGATTTAACATTAGGGTCACTGCAATATACATCACAGTTATCACTGCATCCTTTAGGCTGTAACTAGACAGAGGGCGGAAATACATCCCCATGACTGTCCCATAATACAGAGAGACAACTGTGAGGTGAGAACCACAGGTAGAGAAGGCTTTGAGCACACCCTTGGTGGATGGAACCTATAAGACTGTGGAAAAGACATGAATATAGGAGATGATGGTGTATAGTAATGGCACAGAGAAAACACCAACCCCTAGGTACATCATCTTCACATTAAAATGGATGTCAGAGCAAGATAGCTTGAGTAAAGAGGCAATGTCACAGTAGAAGTTGGCCGGCCACTTCGTTGTTGCCACAGAAAGACAGACCAGCTGTGAACAGAGTGTGGGGGAGGACATTGGCATTTCCAACCACCCAAGACCCAACAACTAGGAGAAAACAAGTCCGTGGGCTCATAATTGTTGTGTAATAAAGTGGGCGGCTGATGGCCACAGCACGATCACATGCCATTGCAGCCAGGATATAGCTATCTGTGTTACCCAAGGCTAACATGAAACACATCTGTGTTACGCATCCCCTAAAGGAGATGGCTTTGCTGCCCAAGACATGGTTGGCTAGCATCTTAGGGATGGTTACAGAGGAGAAGAAGATGTCAACAAAGGAGAGATTGGCAAGGAAAAAGTACATGGGGTTGTGAAGGCAAGTATCAGAGCAAATGGCCAAGATGATGAGCAGATTTCCAATCAGTGTGATGGGGTAAATGAACAGGAAGAGGAAGGAAGAGGACGAAGAAGTCTTCCCATTGCTGTTGACCACTGACTCCCAGGAGAATGAAACCAAGAGTAAAAGACTGGTTGTCTCCTCTCATGGATCCTTCAGCAGAAAGAGGAGAGGAATCCAGAATTATTAATAAAGTTACTGTGTATAATGATCTTCCTAACCACCACATTTGGTTGCCATGGTTGTGGTGTATCTATCTGGACTTACTGAGTTCCTAGATAGCCAATATGTGGCAGGGGTAAATCCCTGTGGTCAGTGGGCCTAATTAACAATTAGCCCTGGACACTCATGTCTATAAAGTGAGTAAGCTTGAGTCAGAGGTTCTCATCCACCCAAGCCTACATCATCATCCATACAACTAAGGTTTAATAATTTAACAGATAATTCATATTCTGTGGGTTAGGAATTGTGTTAGGCTTTGTGGAAATCACGAATATGTGAAAACATATTTTATGCATCCATTTAGTTATGTATGACATAGTCTCTGCTTTGAAAGACCTTACAACAAAATCAGGAAGCCAAAACTACACATAATTTTATTTATATATATTTATATATAAATATATAAAATTTTAATTATTAATGTATTAATATAATTAAAAATATAATTAAATTTTAATAATTTTATTACACATAAAAGGGAAAGGACAGTAATTTGATGTCTTTGAAAAAACTATCCAATGCAAAGGATGGCCAGTAAAGAGCATCTGGGACAGTTAGAAATTTTTCCACTTATGAGAGTGAGAATGAGCCCAGACCCAGGAGGTAACAAGTGTCTGCTCTGGCTTGAGAAGATTGTAAATCACAAGACTACTGGGGTTAGGTTATAATAAAAGGAGATAAGTGAATTTAACTTGCTCATGTTCATTTTTAAAGTAAACATTCACCTTTGATAGGTTTCATCTCTATTCCAAACCCTTTGCTCAGTGAAATAAGTCAAGAAGAAAAAGTCAATTGTCATATGGTTTCACTTACTTGTGGAACATAAGGAATAGCATGGAGGACATTAGGAGAAGGAAGGAAAAGTGAAGGGGAGGAAATCAGAGGGGGAGACGAACCATGAGAGACTGTGGACTCCAAGAAACAAACAGTGTTTTAGAGGGGAGGGGTGTAGAGGGATAGGTTGGCCCAGTGATGGGTATTAAGGAGGGCATGTTTTGCATGGAGCACTGGGTGTTACATGTAAACAATGAACCTTGGAACACTACATCAAAAACTAAAGACATACTATATGGTGACTAACACAACATAATAATTTTTAAAAAACATATATAATCAAAGCGTTTTTTTCTCTTCAACCTTCTCTTACCTTTTTTAGTTATTTCCTTTGGTAACTCATCCACCTCTATCATGGCTTCAACTACTGCTTAAGGGAATCTCAGTTCTGTATTTGTAGGCTTGATTTCACATAATTCCATTTTCACTCATCCTGTCAATCTGTGTGAGCCAAGCCTGTATTCTGAACATTCAATCTAAGTAGATTGCAAGCTCTTTTAGCAGAAGAACCTATCTTGTTTATTTTTATCTCTTCTAGTGAGATTATTGTGGAATATTGTTCATTTTGTGTACCAATAAGTTTGCATTTTATAGTTCCTGAATTATGTGAAGATTTATTTCATGGGTTTCCCATATACAGAATTCTACTTGGCATCATGACTTTTATAAGGTTATCCTTCACCCCTACATTAGACCCTATTGATTCTTCAATTTAAAATAATTTATACAGTACTTTTCTACTTATTGTGTCAGTGCTTTAGCTTGACCACCATCATTTTTTGCATGAAATTTTATAATGCTCTCTTAACTGCTTGACTACTGATTTTTCTTTTCTTTTGATCCATCTTAAGGCATACAATGGTAGTAGAGCCTACTAAGCTGCTCACCCAAATATATGTTTTCTTCTTCCTGGACACTCAGCTTGACTACATTTCCCAAATTCCCTCACATTGAGGTGTGAACATATGACAGAGTTCTAGGAAATCCACTCATGTGTTCCACTTCTGGTCTTCCTCCACACTCTCTTTACCCTATTGTCAGCTGGATGCAGGTGAACAGGAAATTAAATGGGATGGTGGAGTCACATAGTGGAATGAATCTGTGTCCCGTGTTCTCAACATGTAGGAGAGCTGCCATCCACCAAGAAGACACACTGGCACTGGGTATATAGGAGAGAAACAAACTTTATTCTTTTAAAACCATTACAACATTGTTTTTTGCAGTATTTACTACCTTAGTCCAGGATATTCTAAGTAATTCACCAATTTTTCTAAAGAGATTTTACTCAATAAAAACAACCTATAATTTTATTCAACCTATAATTAATTCATTTATCATTTCTCAGTGTCTCCTATAGTGTACATGGGAATTGTATGCTAGGCACTGGGAATGCAGTTAAAATTAGCATTCCCTCCAATATGATGTGCTTTTTCCAGCTCTGCACCTAAATAAGTTTGGTTTTGTCTCTTGAAATGGTTTTCCATATGTTTGCATGAAAACATAGTATCTCAAAGTTAAGAGGATTCTGTAAAACTGGAGGGCTCAGAGACTATGGTTAGCTTATATGGAAAGGAATTGTCATTTTTTGAGTTTGAATTCTTGGCATAATGGTAGGTTTAGCTGATGTCAGCAGGTGCCATTCCAATTAAAACACCTAGAAATTCTAGATAAATTATAAAAGTCTTTAAAATGTCATATATAAACCCAAGAGAAAGAAATGGCAGCATATAGGCATGAGACACAAAAGGAAGAGCAGGAGTTGTAAGCCTGAGATGATGCAGTGGTGACTCCATGGGGATTCAGCCAGCTGTGGGGCCCAAAATCTGGGTTCTGGAGAATTATTGTCCCTTGTATAAGAGATGTGGCCACAGAGCCATATGAAGAAAATTTAATTTGAGACTTTTGTATGAAATGCTGGAAGCATTGTCTTGTTTGTGCAAAGAGCAGTAGAACACATTTTGGTATGAAGAAATAGAAGGAAGGAACAAAATGGATAGACTTCACAGAAAATATGATTATCTGCAAGATAAATCCACAAGACTCTAGATGAACTAAGAAGTTTCAGGGTTTGTTTGACATAAATCAATATTAAAAACTGAATACAGGGGGTGCCTGGGTGGCTCAGTCATTAAGCATCTGCTTTCCACTCAGATCATGATCCTGGGGCCCTGGGATGGAGCCCCACATCAGACTCCTTGCTCAGTGGGAAGCCTGATGTTCCCTCCCCTACTCTCTCTCCTTGTGTTCCCTCTCTCGCTGTATCTCCCTCTGTCAAATAAATAAATAAAATTAAAAAAAAACTCAATACACATCTTACTCTTCAGTAAAAATTATTGCAAAGTATAATTTTAAAAATTATATCTCATTCCCAATAACAATGCATTCCATGTGAGTTAACATACAAAATAAATAAGCCTAATTAGACAAAAATACTTCATTTAGGATTTGAATTTCTGGGAGAAGTTTGTTTTAAAAAACCCTTAGCGTTATGCTGAGTGAAATAAGTCAAGCAGAGAGAGTCAATTATCATATGGCTTCACTTATTTGTGGAGCATAACAAATAGCATGGAGGACATGGGGAGTTAGGAGAAGGGAGTTGGGGGAAATTGGAAGGGGAGGTGAACAATGAGAGACTATGGACTCTGAAAAACAATCTGAAGGTTTGAAGAGGTGGGGGGGTGGGAGGTTGGGGGAACCAAGTGATGGGTATTAGAGAGGGCACGGATTGCATGGAGCACTGGGTGTGGTACAAAAACAATGAATATTGTTATGCTGAAAATAAATTTAAAAAATGATTTTAAAAAATTAACAAAAATTTAAAAGTCCCTATCATATATAAATTACTTCAGAAAATAAAAAGAGAGAAAAAAAAACCCTTAGAGTGTTTTAAAGCACATGCCTATATATGATCTTAGGTTATTATAAAACTTTATATATTATTACTGTTTAACCGTAGTGGCTGTGAGAAATTTTACAGAAGGTTTTATAGTTGTTAGCAAAACTTAGCTCCTTTAATATTGAAGGATTTAGTTCTTTTAAGTAATCAAAGACCTGTTAAAAACAAATAGAGAAACCCTTGTTTTTCTGGGCAAATGAGGGGAAAACCTTGTTTATAATTTCTTATCAAGAGCAAACCAATAATCCAAGAAATCCTAGTCTTTTTCTTTTCTTTTAAGATTTTATTCATTTATTTGACAGAGAGAGACCTAGTGAGAGCAGGAAGAGAAGCAGGCGGAGTGGGAGAGGGAGAAGCAGGCTTCCTGCTGAGCAGCGAGCCTGGCGTTTTTATTTTCTTAACAGAGATAAAAGCAAAATTTTAATTTTATATCAGTATATTTTTGAAACTCATTTATTCCAATCTTAGTTCTGACCACACATATGTTTTACAATTTTTAAAAAAATTCAAATTCTGTCCTAAATTTTCCCTCTCTAAATAACCAGTCTTATGTCAGGACAAAATTGTTTTTTTTCCATCAAAAGAAATGTATTTTCATTCCTTACACCTTTCTTACATAGCTCTTACTTCCCTACACACAGAGTTGCTTTTTTTAAAAAAACATTTTCCAGCAGTCCCAATCACATTTATCAGAATTTTAATTCTTAGAAACACCATTTCCTGTGAAAACTAATTAGTAACAAATTGTGAATTATTACACCAGATTTTTTTTTTAGAATGGCAAATTTATGAGTATGTTTCATGATTTCTACAAATGTCTTTTTTTCATGGTACAATCTTTCAGTAATGCACAGAGCATGTATACCAACTGATTCATACATTTTTAGTTTCAGCAACAAGAAGCTAAAAGCAGACAAACCTATATGCAGTAATTAATGTTTTAGATCTCATTGGGAAAGTCTTAGATACCCAGTGAATTTAACCTAATTTCTGATTTAACTTATAAAAGCTTCAAAGTCTTATGTTATTAATGATTTGTGGAAGTTATTTAAAAGTTTATCTGTAAATCTTTTTATTATTTGACCTACTTATTTTTAACAGTTACCCATGAAAACTTCATGAAACGGACAAACTAACCATGATTTTAAGTCCCCTCTGATGCCAATTGCAACAGAGATAACATGACCTTAGCTAATCAATTCAAGTAGAATAGAAGTTGGTTGTCTCTATTATATTTGATGTTGAATATATGAAGACATGTTAAATTAGCTTTAATATTGAATATGTTACACCTGTCTCCACTAAAAAGTCCAATAGTTTGTTCCCTACCAGTCAATTTTATTTGGGGCTCCAGTGGCGAAATCTGAAATGAGTGGAGTGGCTTAAATCCAGGGGAGCCCTTGGGCTCTCGCATGTTGATTTGAGAGGTGCCTGAATTCAAGCCTCATGAGGAGGTGGTCCAATAGCTTGGGGTGCTTTTTGTTTCTTGATAGCGAGGGTAGGAGGAACAGTAGCTGATGGCACTAGAGGCACTGAGGAGGAACTGTGCAAACAGCCCAGGGGGTGTGGGATAGGAACAGTAAGAGGCAGAGGCCCAGGCAGCAGGGTGCCACCAGCAAAGCCAGAGGTAGATTTAAAGTTTTGGACTTTTTTTTTAAATCTCCATCTCCTCTTGCTTGCCATTCAGCCCCCTAGAAGAGGTAGAGGAGGAGATAGTAGGTTGGGCTTCAGTTCTGGTGCTTGCCTTGGAGTGTGGATTTAGGATTTCTAGTGTCTGCCTACTTTCCTCCTCCTCTTCCTCATTATTGTCACTGTTGGGAAACGGATCACGTGTCTTACATTTTGTTTGTCTTTATCTCTTTGAATGATCAAGCAGGTCCCTTCCCGGGATACAACTTTATTATGGAATAATACTGAAGTCTGAATGTTGGGAATTTTTTCCCAGATCATGTGAACTTGAAAAACATGTGGGTTGTTTTTATCCTTTTGAGTTTTAGAATGCTCAATTTTTACAAACCCTTGCCTTTAAACCAATTAAATAAAGCTCTTTTACAAATAGGTATTTTAGCAATACCCAACCGTAGGTAGAAAAAAAAAAAAACCTCACGTTTGTAATACTTATGGACACGTATACAGAAGCAGGATGCAAACTAAATTCAATCTGTGTTTCATTAATATTTGCAGAGAGGACATTAAAGACCAAATTTCTAAATATTCCCCTTTTATTAAAACAGGTCTAATAGTAAGACAGCATTATAATTTCTAGATCCATTTATTAGTTTTTTCCCATTTCCAATTAGAACACAACCAGTTTTCTGCAAAGACCCCAAAATCTGCAGCAACAGACAAACCCAGGGAAGCCAGAGTACTATTATATCTAGAGCAGCGAGTTATGCAGATGGACACCACATTTAGTAGGCCAAATTCAGGGGCACCTGGATGGCTCTGCCTTCAGCTCAGGTCACGATCTCAGGCTACTGGGATAGAGCCCCACATTGGGCTTTCTGGTCAGCAGGGAGCCTGCTTCTTCCCTCTCTCTCTGCCTTCCTCTCTCCCTAATTGTGATCTCTGTCTGTCAAATAAATAAATAAAATGAAAAAAAAAAAAAAAAAACTAGGCCAAATTCAGGAGTCTTTATTAAGAAGCCGGTGGCTGTGAGAGAGCATTGCACTCCAAAATCTCACAGCTCTGAATGAGTTCAGGGGTAGACTTATAAAGGCATAAACCACATCCTGTTGCCAGTTTTAAAAATTGCCAAGCACAGTACAGAAGCAAAAATGCTGGGTTAAGCAGATATTTAGGGTAAGGGTGCATTTCCTGAAATTGTTATATCTGGAGTATTTTGAGGTTTTTTGTTAAGGTTGCAATAACACGGGTATAGTAACATGACTATGTTACGAAATGCCCACTTTTTATAAAAACGGCATGACTTATACTAAGTCCATCTCCTAGGTGTCTCAGTACTTCATCCCCCAAAACCAGGGGCTTCATTGACTGACCCAAATGGCTTCCTAGTTTCTGGTTACTTAGTCTTAGAGCTGGCTTTCTCTAATTGTGGCTACAAGAAACTAATTCAGACATGTCAAAAGAACCCCCTTTGGGCCATCCAAGACTCAGGTTATTCTTAAATGTTCCCATTTCAGTAAGCACTTGCACGCATAGGTTTATATGTACTATACATGTGGTCTCCTGGAGGTTCCTGGGGATGGTTGTTGGCTTCCCCTTCTTTTGAAGCACAATTCCCCATTTCTTTTACTTTCACTTTTGTTTTTAGAATAAGGCTTGAACAAGATCTAAGGTTATTAAGTGTGGTAGGTCAAGAGAATGCTGCTTGTGATTGTCGCTTCTAATCAGTAAGTACGCTCTCTTAAGTGGGGTCTATGACCACTGGGGGCGCTCAGAGCACTGGATGATCAAGCCCTATGTGTGTGTTCCCTGAGGAGTCAATCATTAATTATCTTATGAGATGGGAAATTCCTATGGGACCGGTATACATCTTGAGGAATATCCTTTGACACTTCTGCTAGGCTTTCAGTCACCACAAAGCACCATTTGGACAGAAGGAGCGGGAGCTCCTTCTCTTTGGAGTTGAGTGACTCAGTTGTTCCAGTTTCTAGCCAGAAAATTTATTCAAGCCTTATATCAATAACATCAATTAGAATAATGCTCAATTAAAATAACCAACCCATTCACTCCCCTGCTCTAGGTTATTCCCACCTGGAGAACATCACCAGTAATCTTTAACAGCTCACAAAAAGTTACGACCATCAACTCAAATTGAGGAGGTCCAGTTATCAGGAGAACTCACCTGATACATCTGTGAAGTGCTGAGAAATCAGAGGCTCATGAGGGGTCCGTGCTGGTACCAAGTTCCAGGTGAGCTCCGAACATTTTCAGGCAAGTTGCTCTGATGCCCTGACAACCGTGCCGATAACCGTCGATGCAAAATGAACAAACCTTTTACAATTTCTACAAAAAAAGACGAGAGTTTTATTCAAGTCCAAGCAAGCACAGCAGCCCAGGATACACAATCTTCATAAAGAAGGGAGTGCTCTGGAGAAGGAATGTTTAATACGGGATCATATGCTTTTATTACATCAAGAGTTACAAGTCATCACCAGGAAGGATATTTCAGAAAATTACAGACTTTATCTTACGTTTTTAGTATGTGCAAGTTTGCAGGCTTGGGAATATGGGAACAGAACTCCAGGGGATTTTTACTCCTATCTTGAGTCTGAAATGTTTCTTTTAGGTTATGTGCTAATGAAACAGATGTACAACATGAGCTCAGGACAGAAAGGACTTTTGTGCTTTGAAGTGTGGTGACATCACTGTGACCTTGATAAAAGTGTATCTTCCCTGGGAGCCCAGGAGCAGGGTCCACAAATATTAGAACTTGAAAATGTCCTTTGTCACACTTCAAGGAGAGGATCCTATGTGTGTTGCTAGTGCCCTGCTGTTGCCTCTGAGTTACTTTCCTTTCAGGGCAGTCGTCCATGATGTGGGAAATAAAGGCAGAAGAGAAATTATTAAATTCCCTTACTACCTACAGCCCATTGACAAGTCCTTGAAACAGGCAGAATGACAGTCCTCTAGGGACTCAACTGCCTTGATGTTGACATTTTGCTAAGGGCAAAAGGCAATCTGGACACCCCCCTGGCCCCCCCACCACCACCAGGATCATGTAAGCCTACTTTAACACATAAAAATTGTTTTGGAAACTTCCTTTATCTCTAAACCCCCCAAGATATGTTTTGGCAATCCCCCAAGCATATGGCCTAACCATTACACATCTTAAGGGTCTCATGACTAAGGTTTTATTAGATGGTAATAAACAACATTTACCCAACAATAGCTAGCCATCTCAAGGTTCTGGAAACCTTGCTTCCAGAATTCCTTGGAGACTTACACTATCCCTACCCCCCTCCCCAGTTGAAAGTATATAATGGGCCACTCCTCATGACCCCAGTGTAACTCTTTCTGCCCACAAGTCCTGTCCCCATGATTTTTAATAAAACCACCTTTTTGCACCAAAGACATCTCAAGAGTTCTTTCTTGGCTGTCAGCTCTGACCCCTAATGTCTTTCCTACCTCAGTCCACACTGATTCTGCCTGTTGTGGGCTGTGCTTGCTCTCTGTGGGGTTAGTGGGACCCAGGCAGGCCCCGGGGAACTTTGGAGCAAGGCTGCGGTGTAAGCAAAATTTGCGTTGAGCCACTAGTCCTTTGCCAGATCCCCCAAAGTCTGACACAGGTTGGGTGATGCGTAGGGGAGTGGGGAGGAGGGACAGGGGGTTGAGGCTGGGCTTGGCTGTGCACTTGGTGGCCCAGCAGGGTACATGAGTGCAGCTTTAACAAAATTTGCCCTAAGTGTTGGGCTGAGGGGAGTGGGCTTGGAGTGGTCCAGTCCTCAGGAGAACCTGCAGGTCTGGTACAGACCTGGTAGCAAGTCTCAGTGCAGCCCTGCCTCCCGCAGAAGACCTTAGGTTTATGTTGGGGAGAGAGGCAGGCAGGAGATGGGGGGGGAGGGCGTGTGTGAGATACATCAAATGTATTGACAACAATCTGTTCACAGCGTTCTTCTGTTTTTTGTTTTTTTTTTAAGATTTTATTTATTTATTTGACAGAGAGATCATAAGCAGGCAGAGAGGCAGGCAGAGAGAAAGGAGGAAGCAGGCTCCCCGCTGAGCAGAGAGCCCGAAGCGGGGCTCGATCCCAGGACCCTGAGATCATGACCCGAGCCGAAGGCAGCGGCTTAACCCACTGAGCCACCCAGGCGCCCCAGAATACAGGTAACTTCTATCAACACTATCAACACATAACATGTTCTTGAGTAATACCAATGGGATGAATCTGTCTTTTTTCAAGGAAGATGGTCACAAAGTTGGCATTATCTAGGGAGAGAAAAGAGGCATAGACCTGTCACCCAATGAGATCTGATACTAAACTGAAGCTCGCATATTTTCATAAAAGCCTAATTCTACTAAATGATTAATTCAAAAAGCACTCATTGAGCACCTAAAATGTAACAGGAGTAATACTAAGTATTGAGATGCAGAGAAGAGTAAAACAAAACTCTGGTTTCATGATGAATCCTTGATAGTAAAGGGACCCAAAAGGCCAAAGTTGCAGAAACACAAAGGGTTGTAGTTGCTGTGTTAGATGGCTTCCATGCACAGTGAGGATAAAAAGAAAAGTCTTTTGTGACAGGACAGTGAGCGTTTTGAGAAAGAGCATCCTGGAAGAGATGCAGCTTGGATCATGTGTTTAAAGATGATTGAGCATTTGCCAAACTGATTAGGATCTTCCCAGGCAGAGTGTGACCTCTACCAGGACCTGTGAGAGGAGTCAGGAGTAGGAGGTTGTTGCAGTGGGATTTCAGAGGGAACAGAAGCTGGGAAATGGGGATCACAGATGAAGCTGGGGAAGTTCAGCTATAATTGGAAGGAAGGAAGTACTAAGGTGGGCAATGGGAAAACAGAAGACTAGAGGGGCTTTGGGTTTTGTTTTAGTTTTGTTTGAAGATGAGAAGAGTTGCATGTTTTAGATGCTGGTATGCAAACACCAACAAAAAGGAAGAAGGTTAAGGTGCCCACAAAAAGGAGATAGTTGATGGAGTGAGATACAAAAGAATGTGAGAAAATGAAAGAGTTATAGCAGAAATGAGTGATTTTCTATATAATAACATATTTATTAAGAGAATGTTCTCATTTAATTACTCATTGAAAGAGAATATAATTAAGTACTGATAATAATAATTTCTTTTGTTAACAAATTATTTCATTAATAATTGATTAAATTGCTGACAATGTCTACTCGTGGTACTGCTTTAACACCTGCCCTCAAGGAACTGAAAATACACAGAAAATTATAATAAAATATATTAATTTATGCACAGCTTATTATGAAACCCAGAGATTTAACAATCACTTACCCACAGACCCTTCAAACATTGAAGACCAGGCCTGATTATCTTGCAATATTTATAAGGTTTAAATTAATAAATGTTTATAAAAGTTTTTTCATTTATTCCTGCATCCAACAAATTTTTATTGAAGTCCTACTAAACATCCTAGTAAATGTCTATGTTGGACAGTAGGGCACAGAGAGAAAGAAGAACCCAGTCTGTTGTGGCAAAGTGCTGGAATGATGTTAGTTACTAATATGCAATCGTTCTTATGCATTTTCATTTGGGATTTCTGACATTATTGTCAGAGGTATTAATTTCTCCTTTGACACTACTAGCATGAGAACTGCAAGAATGCTGGGGGATTAAGCATAGAAAAATACCACTAAATATAGTAATAATAATTCATTACATGCAAGTAGTACTTCCCAGTTAACAGAAACGAGACATTCCTGTATGGCCTGCGGTATAGGCAACATTACTATTCTTCATTATACAGTTGAAAAACCTGAAGTAAAATAGTATATCATTGCTCATTCAAGATCACAGTGTTAGAACAAATCCTAGAACTTGAAATCTGGAAGATTCCAGATGAGTAGACTATTTTAAATAATTTTGAATGAAGTTGCATAGAGACATTACAACTATTTGCAACACATTCTACTAAGATATAATATCATGCTCTTCTTTAATAAAATAAGAAACATCTATTTCAAACTTAGAACCAAACAATATGCTTAATAGCAAAACTCTAGAAGTATGTCCTCTGAACTCAAGGCCAAAGCTTCTTCTTTATAGTGATGGAAATTTACATAACTAAATTGTGATTTCAGTAGTTTGGAAAATTTTGCTAATTTAATAATAAGGCACCCCAAATTATCTTATTCATTTGAATTATTTTATCTGCTCTGATGACTCCTTGTTTCCAAGCTTCAGATGCACATATTCATCAGTCTAAGGGACCTTTCTACATGCAATGCAAACCAAACCTATAAGTGGTTAAGTTCATCTTCTCACCAGCCTTGCTATTCTTTTGATATTACCTCATTTGCATACCATCATCTGGTCTCCTAAGACTTAGAACTAGAGGTTATCAGTTCTTTCCTTGACTCTTTCCTTTTAGCATCCTTGACTGTCCCATTCAACATACATCTGCAAGCCAGTAAAAATGAGCTGGAATGCATTCACATATAACTGGAGTTCTGACACCCACTCTTTTTCATTCCCTTTCTTCTCCGAGATTACATTTCTACATATCTTTAAATTTTCTCACTCTGAAATTGGCCTTTCTCCTGACTGGCACCTGAAACTGGTGCTTAGCCTTGGTCTCTAGTGTTAGAACCTCAATTTTCCTCTGTAACTTTCTATACCCTGACCCATCTCTGTTCTAGGTCAGGCCTTGAGATCCCCAGCTGTGGCCTCTTGCTTCATCTTGCTGTCCAGGTCTTTGTCCAGGAGGCCCACAGAGAATTTTTCATTGTTCTGTAGGGTACATTTTACAGTCCTTACACTGGGCTGTGAGAACTACATTGTTCCACATGAGTCAGGGATCTCAAGTCATCACAAACTGACCAGAATCACCGAATGCTTCAGAACCAGTTCTGAAAAGACCCCAGGGAAAAAGAGGTTTGGACCATGCCTAGATTTAGCATGTCCACTTATGAACCTGGCAAAAGACAGTATTGTGTGCATAAGAAATACATCTGGCCACCATCTTCCCCCTGATCATCACATAGGAACCTTCACTGGATGACCCAGTGTACTACCCATAGTCCCTGATATCCTCCAACTGGAAACTTATTAGCATATCATCTCTCAGAGCAGTCAAACACTGTTGTCATATATTAGCATAGCCACCATTTCTATTAATTCCATGCAGCTTTCATTTTACCTGCCTTCTTGGCATGTGTTCATCCTACTTAAAACTCATATCCAGGTAAGTCACCTATAGGAAATGTCTAAATGGGAGGCAGGAGAGTTTCTTACACTGTAAGAGTGTCACTTAAGGCCTGTGATCCTGATATGATAACTTTAGTTATCACCCAAACAGGATGAGTATAAAGAAAGACACACCTAGACACACCGTGATCAGACTGCTGAACACCAAAGATAGTATTGAAAGCAGTCAGAGAACAGAAACATCACATATGGAAGACCAAAGGTAAGAATGAGAACAGACCTCTTAGAGGGTATGGAGGCTGAAGCAAATAGAGCAGGAGCTATAAAGTATTGAAAGAAAAAAAGCTGTCAACTCAGAGACGTTAACCAGCAGAAGTATCTTTCGAAAATGAAGGTGAAGAAAGGATTTTCTTGCTTAATTTTTTATTAAGCAAAAAAGAATTTATCACCAGCAGATTTACACCATAAGGAATGTTAACGTTCTTGAGGCAGGAGTATAATACCAGATTCAGGTATTCAGCAATGTAAATTGGTCCATCACTCTGAAATCAATCAATTTTATTTGCCATGTCTACTGACTAAACACGAAAAACTATATGATCTGTCAGAAAAATCATGTGCCAAACTCAACATTCATTCATGGTGGAAACTCATATGAAACTAGGAATAGAAGATAACTTTATCAGCTTGATAAAGGATATCTGCTAAGGACTTAGAGATAACATCAGATTTAGTGGAGAAAGGCTGTATGTGTTCCCCCCTAAGATCAAGGACAAGGGAAGGAAGTTGGCACTCACAGCTACTATTTAACACTATTTTGGAACTTCTAGTTGGTACAACAAGGCAAGACAAAATTAAAAGTCCTACAGATTGGACAGAGGATAAAGATATCCTTTCTGTTGAAAATCCCAATCTACCAAAATCTATTAGAACTAATAAATGAGTTTGGTGAGGTAAAAGTATAAAGGTCAATACAGAATATATAAAGGTCAATACAGAATATACAATATGTAAAAATTAGTTGTATTTCAAATATATTAGCAAAAAAATTGAAAGTTGATATTAAAACAATACCACTTACAATATCATTAAAAACATGAAATAGGAATAAATCAGCCATATGAAATAGGAATAAATCAGCCATTCAAATGTCTTCTTTGGAGAAGTGTCTATTCATGTTCTCTGCCAATTTTTGACTTGATTATTTGCTTTTTGGGTGCTGAGTTTGAGAAGTTCTTTATAAATCTTGGATACCAGCCCTTTCTCTGCAGTGTCATTTGCAAATATCTTCTTCCATTCCCTGGGTTGCCTCCTTGTTTTGTTGACTGTTTCCCTTGCTATGCAGAAGCTTTTATCTTGATGAAATCCCAAGAGTTCACTTTTGCTTTTGTTTCTCTTGCCTTTGGAGGTGTGTGTTGAAAGAAGTTGCTGTGGCTGATGTTGAAGAGGTTACTGCCGATGATGACCTCTTCTGGAATTTTGATGGATTCTTGTCTCACATCAAGGCCTTTCATTCATTTAGAGTTTATCTTTATGTAGGATGAAAGCAAATGGCTGAGTTCCATTTTAACAATGTTTATTCTTTCAATCCATGAGCATGGAATTTTTTCCCATCTTTTTGTGTCTTCTTCAATTTCATTTATATTTTCTGTAGTTTCTAGCATATAGATCCTTTACCTCTTTGTTTATCTTATGGTCTTTGGTGCTATTGTAAATGGAATCAGTTCCCTAATTTCTCTTTCTACAGTTACATTGTTAGTGTATAGGAAAGCAACTGATTTTCGTGCATTGATTTTGTATCCTGCCACATTACTGAATTGCTGTATGAGTTCTAATATTTTGGGGTGGGGCCTTTTGGGTTTTCCATGTAAAGTATCATGTCATCTGTGAAGAGAAAGAGTTTGACTTCTTCTATGCCAGTTTGAATACATTTTATTTCTTTTTGTTGTCTGATTGCTGAAGCTATCCAGTACATAGGCTTCTAGTACTATGTTGAATAATAGTGGTGAGAGTGGACATCCTTGTCATTATTCCTGATCTTATGGGAAAACCCACTGAGAATGATAGAATGGCAACAATTAACAAGGCAGGAAACCACAAATTTTGGAGAAGATGCGGAGAAAGGAGAACCCTCTTACACTGTTGGTGGAAATGCAAGTTGGTATAGCCACTTTGGAAAACAGTATAGCAGTTCCTCAAATAGTTAAAAATAGAGCTATCCTGTGCCCCAGAAATTGCACTACTGGGTATTTAACCAAAAGATACAGATGTGGTGAAAAGAAGGGGCACATATACCCCAAATGTTCATTGCAGCAATGTCCACAATAGCTAAACTATGGAAGGAACAGAGATGGCCTTCAACAGATGAATAGATAAAGAAGATGTGGTCCATATATACAATGGAATATTACTCAGCCATCAGAAAGGATGAATACCCATCATTTGCATCAACTTGGATGGAACTTGGGGGGATGACGCTAAGCTTAATAAGTCAAGCAGAGAAAGACAATTATCATATCATATGATATCATATCATATCATATATGTGGAACATAAGGAATAGCATGGAGGACTTTAGGAGAAGGAAGGGAAAAATGGAGGACGGTAGAATTGGAGGGGGAGATGAACCATGAGAGACTCCAGGAAACAGACTGAGGGTTTCAGAGAGGAGGGGTGGGGAGAGATGGGTTGGCCTGCTGATGGATATTAAGGAGGGCATATATTGCAATGAACACTGGGTGTTATATGCAAACAATGAATCATGGAACACTACATCAAATAATAATGAAGTACTGTATGGTGACTAATGTAACATAAAAAATAAATAAAAAAGAATAAATTAAATAAAATCCATGCAAGACTTATACACTGAAAACTACAAAACATTGCTGAAAGAAATATAAAAAGACCTAAATGGATGGAGAGATATGGATCAGAAAACTCAATATTGTTAATATCAATTCTTACCAAATTGATCTATAGATCTCGGCATGTGTTTTATAGAAATTGGCAGTCTGATTTTATATTTTATATGAAAAAACAAAACCTACAGTCATCAAAATAACTTAGAAAAAGAATAACAAATTTGGGGGACACAAGCTACTTGATTTCAGGACTTACTACTAAACTACAGTAATCAAGACCATGCATATTCGTGTAAAGAAAACACATTGATCAATGGAATAAAATAGAGTCTGGAAGTGCACCCACACATATATGGGCAATCGATTTTTGTCAAAGTTGCCAAAAAATAGTCTTTTCAACAGGTGCTGAAACAAAGTACATCCATATGAAAAAAAAAATCGTAAACCCATATCTTGTCTAGAACCATATTAAAAAAAAAAAAAAAAACCAACCCCCCCCCCAAAAACCCTCAAAATGGATCCTAAATCTAAGTGTAAGCACTAAAACTATAAAGTTTCTGGGGGTAAAAAAACGGAGAAACACCTTTGTGACTTTAGATTAGACAAAAATTTCTTAGGTAAGACACAGAAAGCATGAATCAAAAAATGGTAAATTATACATCATCAAAACTTAAAATGTCATTTATTCAAAAGAAACTGTTAAGAAATGAAAAATACAAGACTGGGAAAGCATTTGCAAAACAGTTATCTGATAAAAGGCTACTATCCAGAATATATAAAGAATTCTACAATTCAATAAGGAGTAGGAAAGCCATCCAATTTGGATAGGGAGCAGATTATTTAAACTAACACTTCATCCAAGACATATGATGGTGAATAAGCATATGAACAGATGCTCAATATCACTAAGGAAATACAAAGTTAAATCACAATGAGATATTACTACATACCTAATAGTTAATGTTAAAAATTCTGATATCAAGTTTTTAAAATATCAATAAATCATTTATTTTTATTATAAAATATACATATCATAAAAGCATATATATTACATAAATATCCATGAGTTTATATTTCTGTACTTGATAGCCAATCTGAAGAATGAACTAGAGAAAAGCAGAGACAAGGAATTCAATACAGTATTTGAGTCCCCAGATCCATGTTTGCTAGATGCTCAGCTAGCCATCTTGCCCTTGTGTTACCCCGTCATTCTTAGAGCAGTTAGAATGGCCAAAATCAGCAAGAGAGGAAAAAACATATGTTGGAAAGGATGTGGAGAAAGGGGAACACTCTTACATTGTTGGTGGGAATGCAAATTGATATTAAGTTTTTTTTTTTTTTAAAGATTTTATTTATTTATTTGACAGACAGATCACAACTAGGCAGAGCAGCAGGCAGAGAGAGAGTGGGAAGCAGGCTCCCCGCTGAGCAGAGAGCCTGACTCCGGGCTTGATCCCAGGACCCTGGGATCATGACCTGAGCCGAAGGCAGAGGCTTTAACCCACTGAGCCACCCAGGTGCCCCTGATATTAAGTTTTGATGAGAAATGGAATCTCACACTTTGCTGATAGGAATGCAAATGGTGTAGTTACTTTGGAAGACAGTTTGGCTGTTTCTTAGAAGAAATAATATCCACCCATATAGTCCAGCGTTTATACTCTTGGTAATTTTCAAGGAGAAATGAAGACATATATCCACCCAAAGAACTGTATGCACATATTTATTGTAGATTTATTTGCAATGGCTAAAATCTGAAAACAACCCAGATGTTCATTAACTAGTGATTAGATAAGCAAATTGCTGTATATCCATACAGTGGCATACTACTTAGTGAAAAAAAGGGCTGGACTACAGTAAAGCCAACATGGATAACCTCAAAAGGATTATGTTAGTTGAATGAATCCACTAATAAAAAGTCTACATACTGTACGATTTATGACAATCTGAAAGAAGCAAAAACATAGGGACAGAAATCAGATCAGAGGTTGCCATGGGCTATGGTGCAGAAAGGGGATTGTCTGCAAGGGGGCAGAAGGCAACTTTTTGGAGTGGTTGAAATATTTTATATATTGATGATATGGTAGATACATGACTGTACACTTTTATCAAAATTCATCAAAATTCACAACTAAAATTATACATTAGTTAACCCAACTTTTTTAAGGTTTTACCTTAAAAAACCCAATGTGATATATAAATGAGAGAAAAAGCACCAGAATCAGCTCAGCTGGGGCCCTGCCTGAGCTTCACCACAGCCCACTCTCTGGCCTTGCCAAGTCATCTAACTCCTCTGGATCTATTTCCATCTGTAACATGGTGACTATTACCTTTCCTCCTTTCTTGGAGACGTTAGTAGCCTGGAATGATGTCATAAATCTAATATTTCTTTAATAGAATCCAAAATAGTAGGCAGATGAGAGAAACCCTTAAGGACTGAGGTTGCTTGTCTGCTTCTGGCTTCTTGTGCAATCCCTGAGAGAGTTAATTTTTAGGACCCCTAGGAGCTTGTTTGCAGCCAAATAGAGCACCAGGATAGACTCTCTGGGCTCCCGCCTCACACCTTTTATAAGCCTTTGGAGACAGGCCACCTAGGGTCAGCTTAGCACTCACCCCATCTCTACAAGTCCCCAGCCAGGAGTAGCACCCAGAGTACTCACAGAAAGGTAAGCCCCACAATGATACTTTCCACTGCTCCAGAGCTCCTAGTTTCCTTCCATCTTGAGTAAGGGGGGTGGGGGGGGTGGACATCATTTATGATCTTCATATGGCTTTTTCCTTGTTGATAGAACAAGGAACTGAGGGATGCTTGGATTCAGTAAAGATAGGGAAATATCATGGTGAGGTTTTCCACTCTGAGTGACTGAAAGATGGAAGGTCAGGGCTTGCAAATAGAGGGACATCAGAGGGAACTGACTGGGGTAAAGAGTAGGGGAAAGAAGAGTCTGGAAAAGCCAAGAAGGCTATTTAGGTTGGTCAGGGCAGAGTAACCTATATTTATAGAATCTCACACCTTTAAGTAAACCTAGAGATAATGCAGTATCCTCTTTCATACTACAGAAGGAAAAAGGGATGGATGGATGGATGGATGGACAGACAGACAGATAGATGGCTAATGGCAAGGGCCTTGGGAAGCAACAGGGGCTGGCAGAAAAAGAACAAGTTCTTCATTCAGAACAAACTCTTGCATATGTGATCTTTGATGAGTTAAATTTTTTGAGCCTCACCTTTCTCATTTGTAAAATGATTACCTTTCTTCAAGACTATCTGTAAAGTTTAAATGTAACATATAATGTACTGACATATAACAGAGTATACATTTATGGAAACATTAGCTTTCTGTTTTATTTTTCTTTTCATTCCTTCTTTTCTCTCTCCATCCCTCCCTTCTTTTTTCCCCCATATTTCCTTTCTCAAAGTCCCAATGCTAGTAGAAACTTGTTTATAACACGAATAACATAAGCACCTGAACTCCAACTCCACAGCTCTTTCAGCTGTGCTGTTGTCATTCTTGTAAACCAAAAGAATGGGGGAGGTGGGGGAGAGAGAGAGAGAGAAGGAAGAAGAAGGGGAGAAGAGGGGGAGAGAGAAAGGGAGAGTGGGAGTTTGTGCATGGCTTCATGGAGAGAAAGAACTACATATAGCGTATTGGAAGAGAGAACTTGAGGGGAACTGACCCTTGTACGAACAGGCAGGGTGGGAGATGATTGAAGAAGTGGGGAGTGGACAAATGCATCCAGGATGAAGAGGCATTGCTGCTGCTTAGAGCAAGAATGAATTCTTGCCCCTGTGCTATGTGACACCGGGCTGTGTCGTTGCTATGATTTCAAACCCAGATTGGGCTTAATATTAAGCTAAGAAAATCCATCTGTGAGGACATTTCCTATGGTGACACTAGGGATCCCTGCAAATATCCTCTCTCTTCTCACCAAATAACCTGTATCTGCAAATTGCCTGTCCCAGCAGTGGCAGGTGTTGGGGTATTCCTTTTTTCCCCCTCTTTGTCTTTTGGTTTCAAAGGTAGAATTTAGTGATTCATCAGTTGCATATAGCACCCAGTGTTCATTACATCAAGTGCTCTCTTTAATGCCCATCACCCAGTCATCCCATCTCCCCACCCATCTCCCCACCAACAATCCTCAGTTTGTTTCCTAGAGTTCAGCGTCTCCAGCATTCTGGAAGGGCATAATCAGGAGACATGTATCTCCTGCTTAGGGCAAAGGAGGCATTGTCACTCTGCACTGTGTCTGAGTCTAGCTCTTGGTAGAGTTAAAGTTTGCCCAAGACTGAAGTTGTGATAGAAAAGTGTACCTAAGTGTATAGTGTCTGAGAGGTTTGTGGCTGACTTCCTACTGTGAGGATCAGTGGTGGTTGCAGGTGGGAGGTAGATTCTGGAAATGAAGACAAAAACTGTGAGAGGCTAGCAGTCTTCTTTCTCCAAAAGAGGGTCAGTATCGGCCCAACAGAGTTTGAGCCGAAAAGATTGCCAACAGTTTTCACAGGAAAGGACAGAATGGAGGTGCCAGGGGTAGTGTAGAGTCTCCTGTGGTAGCCTATTAGCATAATCTACATTCTTTGTCTTGTGCTATTGATTCTAAATAGCCTTCCAGTGTGATTTGGGCAAGCTATACCTCATAATGGTTCAGCTCCCCACCCCTTTCTCCATTTGCAAGTGCTAGAATGATCCAGGTTATTAATTGTCTCATCAGAGGAGGGGAAGATCAATTAAAAACTGGGTGGATAAGGAGGACTTCCTTGAGATGATGGGGCAATGCCCCAGGACTGAGCCTCAAAGGATGAAGTTTTGACGTGTGGAATGGAAGAGTGTTCTAATTAGAAAGGAGCACTAGCACAGTCATGGACAAAGGGTGGCCCAGCAGAGCAAGAGTCCAGCAGAAGGGGCCCCAATGTTACCTTTCCAGAGCTATTGATGCAGTCACATTGAAGAACTTTTGACATCATGGGTTCATTCCTCAGTTGTCTGGGCACTTGTTAGGAAAACCAACCTGCTACCATGTGCAATTGAGTGGAAACTAGCTATATGTTCCCTGGGATTTCAACTCCCCTCTTTTCCCTTGGAAAAGCTCCTGATCGCTGACCCCACCCCCTATAAAATCATCAGTCTTCTCCATATCACTTAATAGCAACTTCAGTTGCTCAGGCAAAGAATCTTGGAATCATCCCTGTACCTTCTTTTTCTCTCATACCTCATGCCCAATCTGTTAGTTCCACCACCAAAATATATGCAGAATCTTACTTCATTTAACAAATAGACAATTATTGAATAGAAGAGTGGATGGATGGATAGATGGATGGATGGATGGATGGATGGGATCTTGACCTCTTTGAATAGCTGTGGTGATGACAAGACCTGAAGACTTAGAAATATCTTTCCTTTCTTTGTCACACAAAATGTCATTTATAAGACATCAGTAACCACATGTCCAAGTTCTGTAAGAGGCTGTACAAAGTTAAATTGTGGATTTGGGGAGTCAGACAGTCTTGGGTTTGAGGATGGGGCTACTTATTTAACCTTTTAAAAACCTCAGTGTCATGATAATATAGATATAATAGCAGCTACCCCATAGAGCCCTGTGAAAATTAAATAAAATAATATTATTTTATTTATTTATTTATTTATATTTATTTATTTATAATATTAAATAAAATTAAATATGAAGTTCTTAGCACAATACTCATAGTTTACACTTTAAAAACGTTATCTGTGCTCTCTTTAATTGCTTTCATGACTTCCATATTTAGCCTCTGAGTATTTCTGTACTTTGGTCTGCTCCTTGATCCTTTCCTTCTCACTCTCTCTTGATCTCTTTTTAATTTCATCCTCCTACTGTTCTTTATGCTGTTGCTACTCTCCTATAATGTCCTTTCTAGAACCTCATACATTCATCTATTCATTGAGCTAGTCAAAACTACTGTTCAGTCACTCTATACCAACACAACCTCAATAGCTATTAAAAACGTTGTGAGGTAGCCAGTGTCCTATACCACAGAGTAGTTTCTTCTGCCCCAGTCCCTTCCCTGGTATCCCCTGGACTTGAGCCTGAAAAAGCAATTAAAGTGTTCATGTCTGGCATCATGGTGGCCTCCAGGAGACTACTCAAGCTCTAGGCTGGTAGGTGCTCACGCCACAATCCCCAACATCCAGTAGTCTCAGATTAGGTGCCTACTATGTGTCTCTCTCTCCCTGTGGCAGGTTCAGGTCTTCTCCCACTGCAGAGCTCGGAAGCAGCCTATGGAGCCAGGTGCCTGGGGGAATAGGACAACTGTCACTGAGTTCATCCTTCTTGGCCTGACAGAAAACATAAGACTGCAACCCATCCTTTTTGTCATCTTCCTCTTTGCCTATGTAGTCACTGTTGGAGGCAACCTCAGTATCCTGGCTGCCATCTTTGTGGAGCCCAAACTCCACACACCCATGTACTACTTCCTGGGGAATCTGTCTCTGCTAGACATTAGATGCATCACTGTCACTGTCCCTCCGATGCTGGCATGTCTCCTGGACCACCAGTGCAGAGTCCCCTATGCTGCCTGCATTTCACAGCTCTTCTTTTTCCATCTCCTGGCTGGTGTGGACTGTCACCTCCTGACAGCCATGGCCTATGACCGCTACCTAGCCATCTGTCAACCCCTCACCTACAGCACCCACATGAGACGTGAAGTCCAAGGAGCCCTGGTGGGCATTTGCTGCACCATTTCCTTTATCAACGCTCTGACTCACACAGTGGCTATATCTGTGCTTGACTTCTGTGGCCCTAATGTGGTCAATCACTTCTACTGTGACCTCCCACCCCTTTTCCAGCTCTCCTGCTCCAGCACCCACGTCAATGGGCAGCTGCTTTTCGTGGGGGCCACTTTCATGGGGGTGTTCCCCATGATCCTCATTTCAGTGTCCTATGCCCATGTCACCGCTGCAGTGCTACGAATTCGTTCAGCGGAGGGGAGGAAGAAGGCCTTCTCCACATGTGGCTCCCACCTCACCGTAGTCTGTATCTTTTATGGAACTGGCTTCTTCAGTTACATGCATCTGGGCTCGGTGTCAGCCTCAGATAAGGACAAGGGGATTGGGATCCTCAACACTATCCTCAGCCCCATGCTGAACCCGGTCATCTACAGCCTCCGGAACCCAGATGTGCAGGGTGCCCTGAAAAGGGTGTTGACAGGGAAGCCACCACCTGAATGAGAAAGCGGGACACCAGCATGCCCCTAGATCACCCACTGACTTTCTCATGCTGAAGGTATGGATGTGGGCATTGGGGATCTTCAGGGGTGGCTGGAAGGATAGGAAGAAAGTAGATAGTATGGACCAGAGTAGAATATGGTTTACCTTGGACTGGGGGAAAAGCTAAAGCTGGTGGAAGATGGATCAAAGAGAGGTGGGAGAAAAGTATAAGGCATGTCAGGAAATGGGACGGAAATTGGCTATTTTTAAAAATTTAATGAGCTTTTAATTGAAATATGTTTAAAATGCTAATAAAAGCAAAATGTTTGCATCCTCCACCCACCTTTTTTTTTTAAAATTTATTTATTTATTTTTTAAACATATAATATCTTTTTATCCCCAGGGGTACAGGTCTGTGAATCGCCAGGTTTACACACTTCACAGCACTCACCATAGCACATACCCTCCCCAATGTCCATAATCCCACCCCCCCAACCCCCCTCCCCCCATTAACCCTCAGTTTGTTTTCTGAGATTAAGAGTCACTTATGGTTTGTCTCCCTCCCAATCCCATCTTGTTTCATTTATTCTTCTCCTACCCCCTTAACCCCCCATGTTGCATCTCCTCTCCCTCATATCAGGGAGATCATATGATAGTTGTCTTTCTCCGATTGACTTATTTCGCTAAGCATGATACCCTCTAGTTCCATCCACGTCGTCGCAAATGGCAAGATTTCATTTCTTTTGATGGCTGCAGAGTATTCCATTGTGTATATATACCACATCTTCTTTATCCATTCGTCTGTTGATGGACATCTAGGTTCTTTCCATAATTTGGCTATTGTAGACATTGCTGCTATAAACATTCGGGTGCACGTGCCCCTTCGGATCACTACGTTTGTATCTTTAGGGTAAATACCCAGCAGTGCAATTGCTGGGTCATAGCTCCACCCACCTTTTAAGATAAAATATATTTGTACTGGAGAATGGGGCATGGTTTTTAAAAGATTCTTCTTCAGGAAATAAACCCAGGACTGTGAAACTAAATTGAGGTTTGACATAGCCTAGGAATAAAGTGTTAGGACCCACCAGCATCTTCTTCAGAGCAACATTATCAAATACTTTTTTCCAAAGCCAGGGTCTCCATCCTGAGTAACCATTAAGGGGAACACCACATTTTCATGGCCGTGTGTGAGCTAGCTGACTCACAACTCCTCCACCAAAAACTGAGGTTGGATATCACATGTTTCAGAAGAAGCACCCAGAATAGCAAGTTTTTTTTTAAATTGGCAAAATACAATTTTGCCGATTTTTAAAATTGACAATATACAATACACAAAATACAGTCAGTATATATATTGATATATAATGGGCATTCTGTTTAATATGTGTAGATACTTAGCAAGGGTGAGGAGGGAAAGGAAAACAGAGGGAGATAGTGTTTGCCATTTACCAATGAATGAGTATTAGAAACCGGGGTTTTACCAAAAGAGCAAAGCTAAGGCAATCCAGACAAGAACAGTGAATAGAATAATAGCCCGTTTCATGTCCTGTCATGGCTATCTCTAGAATTTTTTCTGTGAACCATTTCAGACACTTCCTGGCCCAGAAGTTGGAAGTCTGAGAAGAGTGACCTTACTTGGCATGCTTATGAATTGCGTGAGGAGGGCAGAATGGAACCCTGAAGAATATTTCCCAATCAAATGGATCTACAGTCATTCTCCAAGTCCAGTCACCTACTAGGTCCTGCTGAACAGTCCCTAACACCCTCTTCTACCCACACTTTTGTCCTTCTGCAGAACAACTGCTTCCCGATTCAGGCCTGTGCCATCCAGTCCCACTGGGGCTCCCGCAGTGACCTCTGAGCCTGTACTCTCCTCCCCACTAGCTGCTCCCCACACCTGCCTGATTAACCCCTGGAGATATATCTGTCCCATGTCATTCCACCCTGAAAAGCCACTGATTTCACTGATTTCTGACCACCATATCACATCCAGACCTCTGTGGTGTGCATGGCCCTCCCTCTGTCATCTCTTCCTGCTTCTCCACTCAGTCTTGAACTCTTAGCCACAACCTCTCACTCAGGGAGGGCTTCTCCTTGCTAGGTGACTCCTCTGACAGACTGTGTCCTGAGCAGCAAGACACCATCATCAACTTTTCTGGATTCCCTGCAGCCTCTTTTGCTCTCCCCCACTACATCATAAGCTCCTGAAAGACAGGAACCATTTTTAATATCATACTGTGTCCTCCAAATACCTAGCATAGTCCTGAGTACAGAAAACAATTTTGCAGACTGATTAATTAGTAATAGGAAGCATGATCTATGGAAAGAAATTTGTTTTCTACATGGGAGACCAGTGTAACAGCTAGGTGTTTTCAAAATGCTAAAGGTACAGCCATTTTGAAAAACTGTAGAGTTTCTCAAAGAGTTGAAAATAGAGCTACCCTATGACTCAGCAATGGCACTACTGGGTATTTATCTCAAAGATACAGATGTGGTGAGAAAAAGGGCCATATGCACCCCAATGTTCATAGCAGCAATGTCCACAATAGCCAAACTGTGGGAGGAGCCAAGATGCCCATCAACAGGCAAGTGGATGAAGAAGATGTGGTTCATATACACAATGGACTATTACTCAGCCATCAGAAAGGATGAATACCCACCATTTGCATTGATATGGATGGAACTGGAGGAGATTATGCTGAGTGAAATAAGTCAAGCAGAGAAAGACAATTATCATATGGTTTCACTTATTTGTGGAACATAAGGAATAGCATGAAGGACATTAGGAGAAGGAAGGAAAAAATGAAGAGGGGTAGTCAGAGGGGGAGATGAAGCATGAGAGACTGTGGACTCCGGGAAACAAACTGAGGGTTTTAGAGGGGAGTGGGGTGGAGGGATGGCTCAGCCCAGGAATGGGCATTAAGGAGGGCCCAGATTGCATGGAGTACTGGGTGTTATACGCAAACAAGGAATTGTGGAACACTACATCAAAAACTAGTGATGTACTGTATGGTGACTAATGTAACATAATAAAAAAATTATTTTAAAAAAAGTGCCAAAGGAGGTTGGTAACCTGCATGGTGTCCTGGTGGTGACAGTGCAGTTCCAGGCTCAGAACCCCTGTACGTCGTGTGGCTGTAGGACCAGTGCCAAAAGAAGGAGGCCAGAGGCCCCATAGCAGCTCAGACAAGGTGGCCCAATGCCTACCCACCAGGTGCATTCAGGGTCAGCAGGCCTTCAGGCACAAACTGTGTTCTCTGCATCTTCCATTTCCACAAACCGAATCCGCAGTGCTCTTTGTGAACGAGGGCAAGGTGTTTCTTCGATTTTGGATGCCAGATGAATAGAAGCCACAGCAAAAATCTGAAAGAACCCCTTACTCAATGAAAAGTTGTTAGATTATAGCACTATCCAATGCAGTTAAGAAAAAGGGCCCCTCTCGAAGTTTAATGAACTTACTGTGATGAAGAAATTGCAAGACACAACTGGGACGACTTTTGGTGAAATGAAAGTATGATTCACATTTCTAGCCCCCAAAGGTCCAATATTAGGGGGATATAAAGATATAAAAGGAAAAGGAAAAAAAATGAAAACATAAAACAAAACCTTTTGCTTGGTGAAATAAAAACAATCATTGAGTTTGATGTAAAAGAGAGAAGCTTTCCTGACTGCTTATGAACCATATCATCTCTCCTCAGAACTAAGAGACACTGCCTGAAGCTAAGACAAAGAAGAGTCTCCTTCCTGCAGAGAATTAGAAAAAGAGCATTGGGGTGCCTGGGTGACTCAGTTGGTTAAGCAATTGCCTTCAGCACAGGTCATGATCCTGGAGTCCCGGGATTGAGCCCCGCATTCGGCTCCCTGCTTCTTCCTCTGACTTCTCCCCCTCTCATTCTCTCTCTCTCTCAAATAAATAAATAAAATCTGAAATAAAAGAAAAAAAAAAGAGAGCATTTAGTTGCACAAGCTGACCATCAAGCCAGGGCATGAAATCTGATAACACCCAGAAACCAGGATCTATTTAACATCAAGCACATTACAGAGGAGGGGTTATAATGAATAAGTAATCATATGTTATGATAAAGTGTTTGTCTTTCTTTAATTCATGTTCTGAAGTGAATAGTTTGTTTTAGGACTACCTTTAGGTACTGTGAATATTGTTATTTACCCTAAGTCGTGATATTTACCCTAAGACATGATAATGTCTCAGAAAGCTACTTCTCCCCCAGTGAAATCTGAAGTAAATAGCTTTTAACTCTGCTATGCAAATATGAGTTATTCATGTTTCATGTGAATAATTTGAATAGAAAGCATATTTTTGGTTAAGAAATGTGCATGCATTAACATGAGAAGATGTATAGCATCTTTTGCTAAACTGAGAAACTGATGATAATGTGATATGTGTATGTGTGTGGGGCAAAAAAATCCCAGACAAAAATCCTCAGGCTGTAGATGGTGATTCCCTCCGTGGAGGAAGGTAGGACTGAGAGCTATGGGAAGTGGAGAAGCACTTTGCTTTTATGCTATCTTCTTTTATTTGAAGTTTTTTTTTACTGGATTCTGTAATTTAAAAAAACAAACAAGGGACACCTGGGTGACTTAGTCAGTTAAGTGTCTGCCTTCTGCTCAGGTCATGATCCCGGGGTCCTGGAATCGAATCCCGCATCGAGCTCCCTGATTGGGGGGGAGTCTGCTTCTCCCTCTCACTTGTGCTTGCTCTCTCTTGCTCTCTCTCTCTCTCAAATAAATAAGTAGAATCTTTAAGAAAATTAAAAACAAAAAAATTGTTTATTTATTTAAATTTAATTAGCCAAGTTATAGTACATTATTAGTTTTTGATATAATGTTCAGTGATTCATTAGTTGAGTCTAACACCCAGTGCTCATCATAGCACATGCCCTCCTTAATGCCCATCACCCAGTTACCCCATCCCCCACCCTTCTCCCTTTCCCCAACCCTCAGTTTGTTTCCTTGGAGTCAAGAATCTCATATGGCTTGTTTCACTCTCTGATTTCTTCCAAGTTTTCCCTCCCTTCCCCTATTGTGCTCTGTGTTGTTTCTTATATTCCATATATGAGTGAAACCATATGATAATTGTGTGTTGATCAGAGGAACACAATCAGAAAAAAAAAATTTAAAAAGTAGCAATGGTGACAATGTGGAGTTGGGAGGGCAAGATGAGCTGACATATTCCAGATGTCATCAGTTACTTTGTGAACTTTTGAGGACATCCAGGATCCATGTATCAAGCATAACAGATGTCATTTTATACACCCTGGGCATCTACATACAAGTACTTGGAAATGCTTTCCTACACACCCCGTGTTGCCTCCTTCCCCACATCTATCCTACCATCCAGAGGCTTAATCATTTGTCCAGCACAGAGAGAGGTACTCTTAGGACTCAAGAGAATTACAACAGTAGTTCATTTTCTCTTATTATTCTATTAGCATATAACAGTATTTACAAAGCAATTTGAAATCTGTTCTCATTTGAATGTTGCAACTGCACGATTGAATGTCACCCACAACCAGGGCCAGGATTGCAGAGTAAGAAGACCTGTTCCTATTATCCTTACTTTGTAGATATTTAAAAAAAAAAAAAAGAGAGAAAAAGAAAAAGCACAGGTACAAACAGGCTAAGTGATTTCCCAGAGACTAGAAGCTTAAAAGGTAAGACAACCTCTGAGTGCTGACTCCTGGCCCGGCATCTTTGTCTCCCTCCCCACCCGCTTCTAGTAAATCACCAAAGAACTCAAAACTGAATAGTGATACTGACTCTAGATGCACTGAGTCTCAGAAATGGGAAAGGCAGTGTAGTTGAGTGAAGAGAGCCTTAGACAGGACATCTGGAGACCTGGGTTCTAATCCAGCCTCTTCCATTTTAGGCTACATGAACTTTCTAAGCATCAGTTCCTTTTATCTGTAAAACTAGTCCCTTCCAAATATCTTGGGCTTTTTTCACTCACATACTGCATGATAAATACTCGGACCCACATAGGATGCAAAAGACTGAGGAAAAATAAAGGACCATCGACAATTAAATGGACAGGGGATAAGGTTGAAAACAAGTGTACAAACCCAGGAACAATTAATTCATGCACAGTGGACCTGTGATGGGTAAAAGTCAGTTCTTGATAGTCAGCAACTGGAGAGAGGCCCAGATTGGAGATGGAGCAGTGGGCCAGGCAGAGAAGGCCTGACTGCTAGCAATCATTAAAACAGAAAGAAGAGAGTTGGGGAAGGAATCTTGGGACATCAGCCAGAAAATATTTAACCTCATTTTCCAAGTTTATGTTTGCAGGACCTGGGGAGATAATGATATCAGGGCCTAAAAGACTTCAGACCTTTATTTGGTACTGACAGGTAGTTGTCTAGGCCAAGATACAAGGAAAACAAATAAGCAAGCATCTTCTCTGTGCCACGCAGGAACCTGAGAAGCCTGTGCTCCTAGTCGAATTGAATCAGCTGTGGTCAAGTGGAAAGAGCTGGACTGAGAAGTTGGGAGATGTGGCTTCTGGGTTAAGACTGCTACCAGCTGGCTGTGTAACGCTGGGCAGGCCCGTTCCTTTCTGCGGGCCCTAATTTTCTCATCAATGAAATGGGAATCCTGACATGCACTTCAAATGATTATTCTGAAGATTAAGTGAACTGAAATAGAGAACAACTGAGTTGACAAGTTCAATGCGAAGGTGTTGTTAAAATCCCACTGGGTTTCCAGGAGAAGGCATTTGTCATATTTCTAGAGTTTCTGCCCTTTCTCCTCTATGGACCAGAGCAAGAATTTGCCCCCAATACTCCAGCTTTTCCAGCTGGTACTATGTCCTTTTTACCGCACTGGCCCTCATCTCCCTTGAATGCGCTGATGAAGAACTCAGTCATGTAGAAGCTGTTTTCCCATACCACCTCCCCCCACACCATGGAGACTGGGAGGGAGCATGATTGATTTCCTGGGCCCCCAAAACACCTCAGTATTTTTTGCTCTGTTCACAAGAGTCAACTAATTGATAAACCTTGCTAACTTCCCCAGCTCTGCAGGACCTTGGGAATCTCACCTACCCAGCAACTGCTCTAATGAAGTTTCCCATGGAAACAGCCAGGATCAGGATTGGGGAATATAGTCCTTCCGAGTTCCACAAACAGAAGCTTCTAATTAGCTCCCAAATGAGAGTTCAGGATAATGCAGCCTAGAGAATAAGGGAAAGTGGGATTTGCTGATTGTCTTCTGCATCTCAGCTAATAAGGCCAGAGGGGAGGGATGCCCAGAGAAGATTTTTCTTTTTGGTCCTTAAGTCAGAAAGAAACTAGACCTTAGGGAGGAGAGTGGAGGAGGCCAATTAGTGATGGGAGGTTGCAATAGCATCATTAGCAAGGCTCATTTGCAAAGTTGTGAGTAGAGGGAAAATGTGTTCAAACCAAGAATGCCTGGCCATGAGTCTCAGTTTCCAGTGTTTACTGGCCTCCCATTTCTTCACTTTCTATCTGATCTTCAGCATTTTGTCCTGCCACCTTCTTCCCACCCAGAACTCTCCTGTTCTCCCTCTCCTCCCATCACAGCCTAGTCGTCTTCAATCCCATATTAATAAATGCATCTTCTTTGTAGTAAGGGTGCATTTTTTTTATAACTGCACCAGGATTTCCTTAATCAAACTCCTGTCTTGACCCTTTAGGCTGCTTATGGTTTTTCCCTCTTAAAGACAAGACTTTGATATGTCTTTGCACAGCTATTTCCTTGAATGGACGACATGCTTGTTCTTCACTTCCATGAATATTGACAAACTACCAACAGACGGACTGTACCCATTGACTTTTCTACCAATTCAATGCGACCAGGTTACTTTCCTAGTCTTGACCAGCCCTAGATATTACCATACTTAAAAGTCTTTACAGTGTCGTGGGTGAATCAGTATTTTTCATTACTGTTTCAGTTTATGTTTTTGTGTGAGAGAGGCTGAGCTTTCCTTCTTATATTAATGCAAATAGTAACTCTTTTTCATATATGCTGCAAATATTTTCCTTATTTTTATTTGTGTCTCATTAATGTTACTGGTGTTTTTGATATACAGACTTTTAAAATTTTCTGTAGTCAAGTATATATTTTACTTTATGACTTCTATCTTTGCCGTCACACTTGATATTATTTCCCCCATTTCAAGTTTATGTAAATATTCATCTCTGTTTTCTGCTACTTGTTTATGATTTTACTTTTTACTTAGAATTACTAGTTTATTATACTTATAAACATATATGATTCTTCATTAACAAATTTAACTCTTTATTAATGAAGGTCAAGAAGCAGACACCACTTTTAAATTGCTGAAGGATACAGAAAATAGAACAAGTCACCAGTAAAATAATCACTGTTTACAAAGTGAATACTTCATTTACAAGACTGCAGCTCCAGAAATAGAACACTGGAGTTCTTTTTCTTGTACAAGAAAGTGTCACTTCCCCCAAATTAACGATTGTGACTTCTAGTTTTGCCTGGTCTTTAGCTTTAAATATATCCACTCCCTCTTATTTCTTCAACATTATGCCTGTGAAATTTATCCATTTTGTTGCATGTAACAATGTTCCTTCATTAATATACTTACTACAGTATTTTTTTATATTTCTAAATAAATAGAATGTAGCAATGTTCCTTCATTAAAAAAACAGAGTTATCTGTTTTATTATTTTTTATATACATATTTTAAATTTAATTTTATTTTTTCAGTGTTCCAAGATTCGTTGTTTATGCACCACACCCAGTGCTCCATGCAATATGTGCCGTCCTTAATACCCACCACCAGGCTCACCCAACCCCCCACTCCCCACTCCTCCAAAATCCTGTTTGTTTCTCAGAGCCCACAGTTTCTCATGCTTCATCTCCCCCTCTAGTTTCCCCTAATTCACTTTTCCTTTTTTATATTTTGTGTTTTACATTTTTACATCTCAAATTCATTTTCATACGTGATGTGACATAGTAATACAGCTTTATTTTTTAATTCTATAGCTTAGGTCCCAAGCCTGTTCCCAATAATTTGAAGTACCTCCTTTTGTCAAGACATTAAATGTTCTCCTACACTTGTGTCTGCTTTTGGACATTCTATTCTGTTACATCATTCTGTTAGTGCCACAACCACTGTAGCTTTAGAATACATAGTCATTCACATATTGTTTTAGAAATCACATATTCAGGTAGCATTCTCATTGATCTGTTTCCTCCCATGTAGACTTGATTGGTCTCATATGTTTAACTATAGAATCCTGTTTCTGATTGGAATCTTCTACCTTTGGAATTTTAATTAGAATGTGTAAAATTTACAGATGATTTTGGGGGAATTGACAACTCTACAATATTATATCTTTCCAGGTAGGGACATGATATGGTCTATTGATTTATTCAAGTATTATTTCTATTTTTTAAAAGATTTTATTTATTTATTTGACACAGAGAGAGAGAGACATTGAGAGAAGGAATACAAACAGGGAAGGGGGATAGGGAGAAGCAGGCTTCCTGCTGAGCAGGGAGCCGGATGCGGAGCTAGATCCCAGGACCCTGGGATCATGACCCGAGTCAAAAGCAGTCGCTTAAAGACTGAGCTACCCAGGTGCCCCTCAAGTTTTATTTCTAAAGAAGAGTTTTGAAGGCTTTTAAAAATAAGAATTTCCACCTTTCTATCAAGTTTTTTCCTAAATATATAATACTTGGGTTGCCTGGGTAGTTCAGTCATTAAGCGTCTGCCTTCATTTCAGGTCATGGTCCCAAGGTCCTGGGATGGAGCTCCACATTGGGCTCCCTGTTTGGTGGGAAGCCTGCTTCTACCTCTCCCACTCCCCTTGCCTGTGTTCCCTTTCTTGCTGTGTCTCTCTCTGTCAAATAAATAAAATCTTTTTAAAATGATAGTTTTTGTTACTATTATGAAGCAAATATTTTAATATTTTATATTTATATTTTAACATAAATTATGAATATTTTAGGAATATTCATATTAAAATATTTTAATATTTTAGTATTTTAAGAATTTAATACATATTGTTAAACTACCAACAGTCTCAACTTAGAAATGATCCCTGTCCAGAATGGGAGAAGATATTTGCAAATGACATATCAGATAAAGGGCTAGTGTCCAAAATCTATAAAGAACTTAGCAAACTCAACACCCAAAGAACAAATAATCCAATCAAGAAATGGGCAGAGGACATGAACAGACATTTCTGCAAAGAAGACATCCAGATGGCCAACAGACACATGAAAAAGTGCTCCATATCACTCGGCATCAGGGAAATACAAATCAAAACCACAGTGAGATATCACCTCACACCAGTCAGAATGGCTAAAATTAACAAGTCAGGAAATGACAGATGCTGGCGAGGATGCGGAGAAAGGGGAACCCTCCTACACTGTTGGTGGGAATGCAAGCTGGTGCAACCACTCTGGAAACAGCATGGAGGTTCCTCAAAATGTTGAAAATAGAACTACCCTATGACCCAGCAATTGCACTACTGGGTATTTACCCTAAAGATACAAACGTTGTGATCCGAAGGGGCACGTGCACCCGAATGTTTATAGCAGCAATGTCTACAATAGCCAAACTATGGAAAGAACCTAGATGTCCATCAACAGATGAATGGATAAAGAAGATGTGGTATATATACACAATGGAATACTATGCAGCCATCAAAAGAAATGAAATCTTGCCATTTGCGACGA
>NW_019154147.1:9644176-9725751 GCF_002288905.1 Enhydra lutris kenyoni
TGAGGGAGAGGAGATGCAACATGGGGGGTTAAGGGGGTAGGAGAAGAGTAAATGAAACAAGATGGGATTGGGAGGGAGACAAACCATAAGTGACTCTTAATCTCACAAAACAAACTGAGGGTTGATGGGGGGAGGGGGGTTGGGAGAGGGGGGTGGGGTTATGGACATTGGGGAGGGATATGCTATGGTGAGTGCTGTGAAGTGTGTAAACCTGGTGATTCACAGACCTGTACCCCTGGGGATAAAAATATATTATATGTTTATAAAAAATAAAATTAAAAAAAAAAAAGAAATGATCCCTGTCCATTTCATCATACTATTGTAAATACTGATTTTTTTTTATCATTTCCAATTTGAGAGACAAAAATTTATTATAATATTACTTTGCTTTTTCTGCTTACTAGAAAGCAGAGTATTTTCTTCAGGTAACCACGTTTGCATTTTTCTCTCTTGTAAATGGCCTTTTTTGTCCTTGGGCTGTTTATCTAAAGACCTCAGTGTTTTCACTTCAGTTTTTCTTTTTTTTTTTTTTAATCTGTTTTGTGTACGTTTCTAGTAAATCTTTAAAGGGTAAATATATTAATATTTTCATACTTTCTTCAATTATTTCTCCAAGTTTGTTGTTTGTCTTTTAATTTGGGTAACTTTTTACATAAGTTTTTAAAAATGTGCATATAGTCAAATCTTTTGATCTTTTCCTTTGAGCCTTCTTCCATTCTGTGTGTTCCTAGAATGTCTGACATCCTGTGTACTTTTTCAATTTTGAATTTTGTATTTAACACTTAAACCCATCCTGCATTTGCTTTGCCACATCGTATAGTATATGCATCCAATGTATCTTCATCTTTCATATGAACAATCAATTGCCTCAACACTATTTATTGAATAATCTATTCCCCACCCAAGTTATTTGTATGTTTAATTTATGTACATATTAAATTATTATAAAGCTAAAAAAATTTTGTGGTATATGTCTTCCATTCTACAATTGTCTATTTCTAAATAAAGATCACTGTAATTTTTTTCATTCTCAAGACAATTTTTAAGAAATTATTTATTTATTTATTTTGAGGGAGAGAGTGGAGTGAGGGGAGGGGCAGAGGGAGAGGGAAAGAGAGAAAAATCCCAAGCAGATTCCCTACTGAGCACAGAGCCTGATGCGGTGCTCGACCTCAGAACCCTCAGATCACAACCAGAGCTGAAACCAAGACTCGGGACACTCAACTGACTGAGTCACCCAGGCTCCCCTCATGCTCAAGACAATTTTTATGACTAACTCAACAGAACCTAAAAAGAAATTTTTACAGTAGAAATGTCATTTCTTTAATGTATACACATTTCAGGGTTTTTCCACATTGATTGTTTTTGTTAGTAATTTGGAGGCTTAAAAATGATTCTTGATTTTAATGTCATGATATCTATTAAAATGTTCTTTTATATCTTCTTTCAGTATTTTTTTAAAGATTTTGTTTGTTTATTTGAGATACAAAGTGAGTGGGGGAGAGCACAAGTAGGGGGAGAGGCAGAGGGAAAGAGAGAAGTAAGCTTCCCACTGAAGAGGGAACCTGATCCAGGGCTCTGATCCCAGGACCCCAGGATCTGACCTAAGCTGAAGGCAGACGCTTAACCGACTGAGTCATCCAGGTACCCCAGTATATTTCTATTATTGTTAATAACAAACCTATTTTTTTTAATTTTTTTATTTTTTATTAACATAAACATATGATATATTTTTATCCCCAGGGGTACAGGTCTGTGAATTGCCAGGTTTACACACTTCACAGCACTCACCATAGCATATCCCTCCCCAATGTCCATAACCCCACCCCCCTCTCCCAACCCCCCTCCCCCCATCAACCCTCAGTTTGTTTTGTGAGATTAAGAGTCACTCATGGTATTGTTAATAACAAACCTATTTATTTCCATTTATTTAGTAACTGGCCAGGGACTAAGCTTTACATACATCATCTCATTTAATCCTTACAATAAATTCCTTTGAGACGAATGTTAGAATTTTCATTTTACAGATGAAGACAGTCCCAGCAGGAAAATTCTGACAGAAAATGCTCTGTGACATTTTCATTTTTGTCTTTTTTTTTTTTTAAGATTTTAGTTATTTATTTGACAGACAGATCACAAGTAGGCAGAGAGGCAGGCAGAGAGAGAAAGAGGGGAGGAAGCAGGCTCCCTGCTGAGCAGAGAGCTCAATGTGGGGCTCAATCCCAGGACCCTGAGATCATGACCTAAGCCAAAGGCAGAGGCTTTAACCCACTGAGCCACCCAGGCGCCCAATGTCTTTTTTTTTTTTTTCCAGTTTGTTTAAGGGTACATCACCCGGCTTCTCTCAATCCCCAGTCGACCTTACTTAGGGCCTTTAACACTATGCACACAGCCTATCCCGCCATACTTCCTAAAATGGATCAGGGACCAGATCAGCCAAAGAAGTGCCAGTGTCAATGCAAAACAAAGGATAAGACATTGCTGCAACGTTTCCACTCAGAGTTCCTCATGCAACTTCTTTTTTTTTTTTAATTAAGATTTTATCTATTTATTTGAGATATTTGAGAGAGAGTGAGGGAGTGAGAGAGCAAAAGCCAGGAAGTGGGGAGAGAGACGGAGGGAGAAGCCAACTCCCACCAAGCAAAGAGCCTGATGGGGAACTTGATCCCAGGACCCTGGGATCATGACCTGAGCCAAAGTCAGTTGCTTAACTGACTGAGCCACCCAGATGCCCCCTCATGCAAATTCTTTCACAACTGACAAGAAGCAAGCTCATTGACTATCCTGCTGAAAAACATAAAACCCTCCAGTGTACTTCCAGTGGAAAATTTTAAAACTCTCCTTGCCAATGCTGACCTACCTTTGATTTATATTTTGTGAAGTGCATATGGAAATAAAGACGTGTAACCAGCTTTGACATCAGCCAGGTATTGGTCATCTGAATAGAGTAGGTGAAGTGGGCTAAAATTCTAAACTGAATAAGTCACAGCATAGCAATTTTTAGGGAGAATAAATGACTTTTTTCTTTTTTTTATTATCTTAATTTTAAACACTTCAGAAGGGATATACAAGCCAGGAAAAGAATACTTTTTAAAGCAGGTTAAAATAACTTGTCTTATTTCATATGCTTCAGAGGGCTGGGTATCTGGGAGTATGTTAACTGGGTGGTTCTGGCTCAGGGTCTTTCATGATATTGTAGTCAAACCCTGCTGGCAGGGCTACAGACTCTGAAGACTTGACTGGAACTTGAAGCTTCAATTCATCACCATGTGGTCCTCTTCATAGGAATGCTCTTACCATGGCTTCTGCCAGAGTGAATGGTGAGAGGAGGTTGGTGAGAGAGACCAGAGAGAGAACACTGAAGATGGAAACCACAGAACTGAATCTTGGGAGGGACAGCCCATCACTTCTGTGATATTCTGTTTGTTAGAAGTGAGTCATCAAGTCCAGCCCACTTTCATGGGACAGAAATTAAGTTCTCCTTGGGGGAGGGGCATCAAAGAAATTGTGGACATATCCCAAAAGTATAATTTCCATACACATTTTGACAAAACTTTAAAATCATATTCATATGAACTTCCTCTATTTTTAAGGAATGTAACTAGCAGTGTTCAGCTATAAATAGTGGAAGAAGCGTTAAATAAAAAAAAATAATTTTATTATCTGACTTATAGCATCTTGAATGACCTTTATATTTTCTTTATCTGTTTCTACATTTTCTAATAATCTTATGATGATCATTGATCAGCATAATAGAAAACAAATAAGCTTAAAAAAAGAGTATTTTATTGAGTCAAGGTATGTTCCAGCAAGTACTAAATCCATTAATGGTACCCAAGGGAGAGAGACATGCAATTTTTATTAATTAAGAATCCATTCCAGGGGCACCTGGGTGACTCAGTCATTAAGTGTCTGCCTTTGGTCATGATTCCAGGGTCCTGGGATTGAGTCCCACATCAGGCTCCCTGCTTGGTGGGAAGTCTGCTTCTCCCTTTCCCACCCACCCTGCTTGTGTTTCCTCTCTTGCTGTGTCTCTCTCTGTCATATAAACAAATAAAAAATCTTAAAAAAATAAAAGAATCTTTTCCATACTCCACAATAAATAAAATTTGAGGAATTGCATAAAAACATCAATTTGAAAATATATCCAAGTATTACATCATCTGGGAGCCCACACACCTGTTTAGCTGTGCTCACACCAGAGATGTCTTCTTAACTCTTCCCCCTCCCAGACTAGAGAGCATTCGCTACAAGATCAAGTATTTGTGTATTATTTCTTGAAACCTCCCCAGAACCAGGCACATGGTAGTCATTAGTAAATAGTCTCTGAATGAACAGATACTGCTTCTCTCCTCATTCCTACCCTAATGCCTAACTCACCTCCTTCTCAGGAACAGCGGTTACTCCTCCTCTTTGATTGTGTTCTTGGTTTAAACTGCAAACTTGGGTTCTGGTATCTGTGTCTAACTTCATTCTTCTTTCTATCTCCAAATCCCAACTGGATAGTTTATTCCCAGAAAACAAAGCACACACTTCCTCATAGGAAAACCTAATGTAAAGACTGTAAGAATTTGACTTATTGACCAAAATAGGCTCAGTCTACCTTACCTAGTGATTCGCTTTGAAGATTGCTACGGTTTTCATATGCCTCTTCTTGCTTTCATTTACTTGTGGCCATCGGTGATGGTGGATGTGACAAGAGGACCAATTCTCAGTTACACACCAGGGTGTTTCAACTACCTGGCCAACTTGGAGGTGGAGCTGGCTCTGTGGGACAGAGTGAGAGGGATGACTGTGGCTGCCTAAGGCCTCTATCCTGCCCAGATGTCAACATGGTACTGACCTGCTTCTCTGTGGTTTTCCCTAACAGTTTCCAAAACATCCCAGTAAAATGGACCCCAGAGATCAGTCATTTCTACCCTGCTGTGCCCATCTTCCTGGTTGGGAACAAGAAGGACCTTACTCAAGAAGAATGCAGAAGCAGGAGCAGTAAAACCAAAGATATTTTTTAAAAGGACCAGAATTTTTCAATATCTGGATAATGAAAGTGGCCTAGAGAGAGCAAAGAAAATGGAATGAGGTGGGGGTGGAATGGGGGGGACTAATAGTAGTTTTTGTTATTGTTGTTGTTTTTAAATTTCTTTATCTCAAGAAAATGTCCAGGTTCAAAATGCAGTGGATGAAAATACATCTATCCCAAGGCAATCATAAAATTTCAAGTCACTGGGATTTCAGAGAATAGTCCACAAGCTTTCAAAGTGGAGGTGGGAGAGAAGGAAACTGTCAGTTCACACATGAAGAATAAGGATTCAGATACACTTGAGGTAACTTGGACTAAGCCTCCCTATCTAGACAATTATAAAAACACAACAAAATATTTTAAAATATATTCCTGAAGGTATCACAGAGCTAATAAAAAAAAATGAAGAATTACTAGGACAGAACCCAGAGGGAGGGGAAGTCCCACAGAAATGAACCCATTCAGGATTTTTCCCTGGAGCCCTTCACTGTTTTCAGTGTGCCAGCTAGAAATTCAGGATCTCCTGACTGGACTTCAAGAAATAAGATAAAGTGGAGCTGTGCCATTGTCTCTGTATTTTTAGTTCACCCTTTGTTATTAAAATGCAGCCTTTCTGCATCCCAACCCAAACAAAGGGGTTTCATTACACCCTGGACTCTAACCCTTTCTCTCTATGACCTTGAAGAGTGTCAAAAGCACTTAAAGGCATATTTGGAAAGAAAAATTTTTCAAAATCAATGAATAAAACACCCACCTTAAGAAGTTTAAAACAGGGGTGCCTGGGTGGCTCAGTGGGTTAAGCCTCTGCCTTTGGCTCAGGTTGATCTCAGGGTCCTGGGATTGAACCCACATTGGGCTCTCTGCTCAGCGGGGAGCCTGCTTCCCCCTCTCTCTCTGCCTGCCTCTCTGCTTACTTGCAATCCCTCTCTGTCTTTCTGTCAAATAAATAAAATTTTTTAAAAAAAGAAGTTTAAAACAAAAAAGTACTAGTTAAATTCAAAGAAGGAAGGAAATAATAAAGATGTGAGTTGAAATCAATAAAATAGGAAAAAATATCATCCCAGAGATGATCAACAAAGCCACCAGTTGGTTCTTTGAAAAGACTGACTAATAGAATTGATAAAGCCTGGCAAGACTTACCAAGAAAAAAACAGAGCGGAGGAGAGGCAAGATGGCAGAGGAGTAGCAGACTGAAATGACATCATATCCCAGGAGTTCAGCTTGATAGGTATCAAACCATTCCGAACACCTACAAACTCAACAGGAGATAGAAGAGAAGAAGAGCAGCAATTCTAGAAATAGAAAATCGACCACTTTCTGAAAGGTAGGACGTGCAGAAAAGTGAATCCCAAGCAATAGGAAGATAGACTGTGGGGAAACGGGCTGTCTCCTGGCAAGCGGTGGAGCAGTGGAACACAAAATCAGAACTTTTAGAAGTCTGCTCCACTGGCGGACATCGCTCCAGAGGCTAAGTGGGGGTGGAGCCCTCGTGAGGACAATGTGGTCTCAGGTCCCATGGAGTCACAGAAAGATCAGGGGTGTCTGAATGTGACAGAGCTGCCATGTATTGGAGTGGGGAAGCCAGCTGCAGAGATGGACCTGGAGCCAAGGAGTGAGCTCGCACCTTGGGGTTACTTAAGCCATGATCCAAGGCACAGTTGGACCACTGCTCTTCAAGCAGGGACCCCACAGTGGCAGATCCAAGGAGACTCACCTTCTTCCTCCAGGAGGAGCAGCACAGCAGGAATCTGCTGGGTTTGGAGACTCCAAACGGGGCCGTGTACCAGAGAAAGAAATGCTCAGTCACAGGCCAGGTGAACATGGAGTGCAGCCAGAGACCAGGAAGATGGGAGTGATTGACTATTTATCTCTGAGGGGACACTGAGGAGTGGGGCCCCAAGCTCCCAGCTCCTCTGGGCCAGAGATTGGAAGGCCGACATTTTCATTCCTGTCCTCCAAAGTGGTACAGAAAGCGTTTAGGGAACAAAAGCTACCGAGAGCTGAACCTGAGCAGATTACTTAGCCCGGTCCCTGGCAAGGGTGGTGCAATTCTGCCTTAGGGAAAAACATTTGAGAATCACTGCAATGGGCCCCTCCTGTGGAAGATCAGCAAGAACATCCAGCCAGGACCAAGCTCGCTGATCAAGGAGAACAGCAGAACTCGAGAGCTAGGGGAAAACAGCACATAGAATTCATGGCTTTTTCCCCATGATCTTTCAGTCTTGTGAAGTTAAATTTCTTTTTATTTTTTTCTTAATCTTTTTTTTAACTTTTCCTCTTTCCTCTTTTAATGTTTTCTAACTAGTTTATCTTAACAATACCTTTCTAAAAATATTTTTAAACCTTCATTGTTATAGTCATATTTTATCCTATCTTTTCATTGTATTTAACTTTATTTTTTGTATACATGTAGGTTTTTTTTTTTCTAAAAAATTTTGGGATACAATTTCTTCTAATAGATCAAATATACCCTAATCTAGCACGTGGCTTTGTTCTAGTCTCCAACCTGAGCACATTCCCTCCTTTTTTTTTCTTTTTCCAACCATCTTATCAATTCCTATCAAACCATCTTATCAATTCCAATTAAAATTTCTAAAGAACTTTTAGAATTTTCATTAAATTTTCATCTTTACAGCCATATTCCATCCCTTCATTATGTTTACACTTGTGTGTGTCTGTGTGTGTGTATTTATTTATTTTCCCCCTCTTCTTCTCCCCCTACTTTCGGATGTCTTCTGATTTGGTTAGTGTACATTTTTCTGGGGTCTTTGCCAACCTTTTAGTATTTTTATTCCCTCATTCATATATTCTTGGCTGGATAAAATGACAAGGTGGAAAAACTCAGCACACACACACACACACACACACACACACACAAAAGAACAAGAGGCAGTACCAATGACTAGGGACGTAATCAATACGGACATTGGTAGTATGTTAGAACTAGAGTTCAGAACGACGATTCTCAAGGTGCTAGCTGGGCTTGAAAAAGGTATGGAAGATATTAGAGAAACCCTGTCTGGAGAAATAAAATCCTTTTCTGGAGAAATAAAAACTAAAATCTAACCAAGTTAAAATTTAAAAAGCTATTAATGAGGTGCAATCAAAACGGAAGGTTCTTACTGCTAGGATAAATGAGGCAGAATAAAGAATTAGTGATATAGAAGACCAAATGATGGAGAATAAAGAAGCTGAGAAAAAGGGAGACAAACAACTACTGGACCACGAGGGGAGAATTCAAGAGATAAGTGATACCAGAAGATGAAACAATATTAGAATAATTGGGATTCCAGAAGAAGAAGAAAGAGAGAAAGGGGCAGAAGGTATATTGGAGCAAATTATAGTAGAGAATTTCCCTAATATGCAAAGGGAACAAGCATCAATCCAGGAGACACAAAATTAATAAAATAGGTCTACACCCTGTCATCTAATAGTAAGACCTACAAGTCTTAGTGATAAAGAGAAAATCCTCAGAGCAGCTTGGAACAAGAAGTTTGTAACACACAATGGCAGAAATATTAGATTGGCTGCAGACTTATCGACAGAGACCTGGCAGGCCAGAAAGAACTAGCATGATATATTCATAGTACTAAGTGAGAAAAATATGATCCAATAATACTATATCCAGCTAGGCTGTCATTGAAAATAGAAGGAGAGATGAAAAGCTTCCAGGAAAAACAAAAATTAAAAGAATTTGTAAACACAAACCAGCCCTACAGGAAATATTGAAAGTGGTCCTTTAAGCAAAGAGAGTGCCTAAAAGTAGTAGACCAGAAAGGAACAGAGACAATATACAGTAAGAGTCACCTTACAGGTAATAAAATGACACTAAATTCATATCTTTCAATAGCTACCCTGAATGTAAATGGGGTAAATGCCCCAGTCAAAAGACACAGGGTATCAGAATGAATAAAAAACCCAAACCCATCAATATGCTGTCTACAAGAAACTTATTTCAGACCCAAAGACACCTCCAGATGTAAAGTGAGGGGGTGGAAAACAATTTACCATGCCAATGGACATCAAAAGAAAGCTGGGGTGGCAATCCTTTTATCGGATAAATTAGATTTTTAAGTTAAAGACTATAATAAAAGATGAGGAAGGACACTATATCATACTTAAAGGGTCTGTCCAACAAGAAGATGTAACAATTTTAAATACCCATGCCCCTAACATGGGAGCAGCCAACTATATAAACCAATTAATAACAAAAACAAAGAAGCACATCAACAATAATACAATAATAGTAGGGGACTTTAACACCCTCTCACTGAAATGGACAGATCATCCAAACAAAACATCAACAAGGAAATAGAGGCCTTAAATGACACACTGGACCAGATGGACATCACAGATATATTCAGAACATTCCATCCTAAAGCAACAGAATACACATTCTTCTCTAGTGGACATGGAACATTCCCCAGAGTAAGTCACATCCTTGGTCGCAAATCAGGTTTCAACCAGTACCAAGAGATTGGGATCATTACCTGCATATTTTCAGACCAGAATGCTCTGAAGCTAGAATTCAATCACAAGAGGAAAGTTGGAAAGAACTCAAATACGTGGAGGTTAAAGAGCATCCTACTAAAGAATGAATGGGTCAACCAGGAAATTAAAGAAGAATTTTAAAAATTCATGGAAACAAATGATAATGAATACAAAGCTGTTCAAAATCTTTGGGACACAGCAAAGTCAGTCCTGAGAGGAAAGTATATAGCAATACAAGCCTTTCTCAAGAAACAAGAAAGGCCTCAAGTACACAACCTAACCCTACACCTAAAGCAGCTGGAGAAAGAACAGCAAAGAAAGCCTAAACCCAGAAGGAGAAGAGAAATAATAAAGATCAGGGCATAGATCAATGAAATAGAAATCAAAACAACAGTAGAACAAATCAAGGAGACTAGGAGGTGGTTCTTTGAAGGAATTAATAAGACTGATAAACCCCTGGCCAGACTTATCAAAAAGAAAAGAGAAAGGACCCAAATTAATAAAATCATGAATGAAAGAGGAGAGATCCCAACCAACACCAAATAAATACAATTATAAGAACATATTATGCACAACTATACACCAGCAAATTTGAAAATCTGGAAGAAATGGATGCATTCCTAGAGACATATAAACTACCGAAAGTGAACCTGAAGAAACAGAAAACCTGAACAGATCCATAAGCAGCGAGGAGATTGAAGCAGTCATCAAAAATCTCCCAAGAAGCAAGAGCCCAGGGCCAGACGGCTTTCCAGGGGAATTCTACCAAACATTTAAAGAAGAATTAGTACCTATTCTCCTGAAACCATTCCAAAAAATAGAAATGGAAGGAAAACTTCCTTACTCATTTTATGAGGCCAGCATCACCTTGATCCCAAAACCAGACAACAACCCCACCAAAAAGGAGAATTACAGACCAGTATCCTTGATGAACACAGATGTAAAAATTCTCACCAAAATACTAGCCAATAGGATCCAACATTACATTAAAAGGATTATTCTCCACAACCAAGTGGAATTTATTGCAGGGCTTCAAGGTTGGTTCAACATTCACAAATCAATCAATGTGATACAATACATTAATAAAAGAAAGAACAAGAACCATATAATACTCTCAATAGATGCTGAAAAAGCATTTGACAAAGTACAGCATCTTTTCTTGATCAAAACTCTTCAAAGTGTAGGGATAAAGGGTACACACCTCAATATCATCAAAGCCATCTATGAAAAACCTACTGCAAATATCATTCTCAATGGAGAAAAACTGAGAGTTTTCCCCCTAAGGTCAGGAACATGGCAGGGATGGCCACTATCACCACTGCTATTCAACTTAGTACTAGAAGTCCTAGCCTCAGCAATCAGACAACAAAAAGAAATTAAAGGCATCCGAATCAGCAAAGAGGAAATCAAACTCTCACTCTTTGCAGGTGATACGATACTTTATGTGGAAAGCCCAAAAGAATCCACTCCAAATATGCTAGAACTCATACAGGAATTCAGTAAAGTGTCAGGATATAAAATCAATGCACAGAAATCAGTTGCATTTCTATACACCAATAACAAGACAGAAGAAAGAGAAATTAAGGAGTCAATCCCATTTACAATTGCACCCCAAACCATAAGATGCCTAGGAATAAACCTAACCAAAGAGGCAAAGAATCTGTACTCAGAAAACTATAAAGTACTAATGAAAGAAATTGAAGAAGACAGAAAGAAATGGAAAAAAGTTCCATGCTCATGGATTGGAAGTATAAATATTGTGAAAATGTCTATGCTACCTAGAACAATCTACACATTTAATGCAATCCCTATCAAAATCCCATCCATTTTTTTCAAAGCAATGGAACAAATAATCCTAAAATTTATGTGGAACCAGAAAAGACCCCGAATAGCCAGAGGAATGTTGAAACAAAACAAAACAAAACAAAACAAAAAACAAAGTTGGCAGCCTCACAATTCCAGACTTCAAACTCTAGTACAAAGCTGTAATCATCAAGACAGTATGGTATTGGCACAAAAACAGATACATAGATCAATGGAACAGAATAGAGAGCGCAGAAATAGACCTTCAACTCTATGGTCAACTAATCTTCGACAAAGCAGGAAAGAATGTCCAATAGAAAAAAGACAGTGTCTTCAACAAATGATGTTGGGAAAATTGGACAGGCACATGCAGAAGAATGAAACTGGACCTGTTCCTTACACCACACACAAAAATAAAAATGGATGAAAGACCTCAATGTGAGAAAGGAATCCATCAAAATCCTTGAGGAGAACACAGGCAGCAACCTCTTCAACCTCAGCCACAGCAACTTCTTCCTAGAAACATTGCCAAAGGCAAGGGAAGCATGGGCAAAAATGAACTATTGGGACTTCATCTAGATCAAAAGCTTTTGCATAGTAAATGAAACCATCAACAAAACCAAAAGACAACTGACAGAATGGGAGACAATATTCGCAAATGACATATCAGATAAAGGGCTAGTATCCAAAATCCATAAAGAACTTATTCAACTCAACACCCAAAGAACACATAATCCAATCAAGAATGGGCAGAGGACATGAATAGACATTTCTGCAAAGAAGACATTCAGATGGCCAACAGACACATGAAAAAGTGCTCAACATCACTTGGCATCAGGGAAATAAAAATCAAAACCACAATGAGATACCACCTCACACCAGTCAGAATGGCTAAAATTAACAAGTCAGGAAATGACAGATGTCGGGGAGGATGTGGAGAAAAGGGAACCAACCTACACTGTTGGTGGGAATGCAGTCTGGTGCAGCCACTCTGGAAAACAACATGGAGGTTCCTCAAAAAGTTGAAAATAGAGCTACCTTATGACCCAGCAATCGCACTACTGGGTATTTACCCTAAAGATACAAATGTAGTGATCTGAATGAAGGGGCATGTGCACCTGAATGTTTATAGCAGCAATGCCCACAATAACCAAACTGTGGAAAGAACCTAGATGTCCATCAACAGATGAATGGATAAAGAAGGTGTGGTATATATATACAATGGAAAACTATGCAGCCATCAAAAGAAATGAAATCTTGCCATTTGCAACGACATGGTTGGAACTAGAGGGTAATATGCTTAGCGAAATAAGTCAATCAGAGAAAGACAATTTTCATTTGATCTCCTTGATATGAGGAATTTGAGAGGCAGAGTGGGGTGTTTGGAGGGTAGGGAAGGAAAAAAATAAAACGAGATGGGATGGGGAGGGAGACAAACCATAAGAGACTCTTAATCTCACAAGATAAACTGAGAGTTGCTGGGGAGGAGAGGGTATGGAGAGGGTGGTTGGGTTGTGGACATTGGGGAGGGTATGTGATATGGTGAGTGCTGTGAAGTGTGTAAGCCTAATGATTCACAGACCTGTATCCCTGGGGCAAATAATATATTATATGTTAATAAAAATAATTAAAAAAAGAAAAAAAAACAGAGAAAGTACAAAATAATCAATGTAGAGAACAAAAAGGAGGCTATCACCACAGATGCTCCAACACTAAAAACGTTATGAGAATTTATGAAAAAGTTTATTCCAAAAAAGTTAAAATTTTTTAAAAAATTTATTTATTTGACAGAAATCACAGGTAGGCAGAGAGAGGGGGAAGCAGGCTCCCCGCCGAGCCAAAAGCCCCATGTGGGGCTCGATCCCAGGACCCTGAGATCATGACCTGAGCCGAAGGCAGAGGCTTAACGCTCTAAGCCACCCAGGTACCCCAAAAGTTAAAAATTTTAAAAGAAGATATATGAGATCTGAACAGTGTGTAATTATTAAAGAAATTAAATCTTTAATGAAAAACGTTTAACACACAAAAAAAGCAGGTGAGTTTGTACCAGATATTTAAGGAATAAATAATTCCAATTTTACACACTCTCCTCAAGAGAAGAGAAAAACAGAATTCATTCCCCTACTGTTTTATAAGACTTGAATACGTTTGATAACAAAATCTATCAAGAACATTAAAACAAAGAAAAACTCAGGCAAATGTCATCATAAACATTATGGAAAAAACTTAAATAAAATAAGGTAAGATAAGTCAGCCATTCATAACATAGAGGATTCAATACAACAAGATGGGTTTATTCCAGATGTGCAGAGTTGACATGTCATTCAAAGACCAGGGTAATTCACCAAATTAACACAATAAAGGAGGAAAAAAATCAATTGATCTTGTCATTAAATGCAGAAAAAATGGACTAATATTAAATATCCATTCATGATAATAACATGGAAAAAGTATGAATAGGAGGAACTTCTGTAATCTAGTGAAGAGTATCTACCAAATAATACAGCAAATGTATCATCATGCTTGCTGTAGACTGAAGGTTTGTGTCCCTCCAAAATTCATACGTTGAAACCTAATCCTCAATGTGGTGGTATTTGGAAGTGGGGCCTTCGGGAGGTGCTCATGAGGATGGAGCCCTCAAGAATGGGATTAGTGCTCTTGTAAGAGATCCCAGAGAGAAGTCCCACACCTTCTGCCATGTAAGGACACAGAGAGAAGATGGCTGCCTGTGAGCCAAGAGGCATGTCCCACCAGGCATGAATTCTGCCAGTGCTTTATTCTCATACTTCCTAGACTCTAGAACTGTGGGAAATAAATTCCTGTTGTTCATAAACCACTCAATCTATGGTATTCTGTTAGAGGAGCCCAAACTAAGAATACAGCAAGTTTTCCTTCTGAGATCAAAAGCAAGTGCTATCACCGCTTCTATTCAACATTGTCCTGGAAGTTCTTACCAGTTTGATAAGGCAAAACTGTAATAATAATTAAAATAATGAGAACTGGAAAGGGAGAACTATAATTATCACTTTTCATAGATTATATATTTGTGTGTTTAGAAAATCTAAAAATTACACGATAAGCCATTAAGATTGAGATTAATAGGATTGCTGGATACCAACTCAGTTGCACTTCTATATACCAGCAACTTCCAGTTAAACCATAAAGATTAAAAGCACTTAAAACAGCACCAAAAATATCAAATACCCCAATACATAATTGGTAAAAGATGTGTAAAACTGAGTAGGAAATTATACAACATAAAGGAGAGAAATTTTAAAAGACTAAAATAAATGAAGGGCTTTCATGCTCATGACTGAAAAATATAACACATGAAGGAGTAAATTCTCCCGAGATTGATCTCTATGTTTAATTCAATCCCAATCAAAATCTTAACAGGTGTGTGCTGTGTGGAGGGGGGAAGCAGGGAGACTGGAGAAGCTGATTCTAAAATTTTGGTGGAAAATGCAAAGGTTCAAAAATAGCTTGAAGAACAATCTTTTTGTTCTCTATGAATATTTAGATTTATTTTTGATAGCAACTATCTCTACTGGATATTGAGATATGTGGTATTGATACAAAGATAGGCAAGAGTCCAGAAGTATCTTCACACAAATAGATCTTGATTTACAACAAAAGGTGGCACTTCAAAGCACTGGGGAAAGGATGATCTTGTCGACAAATTGTATGGCATAACTGAATATCTAAACAGGAAACTACGAAATTTGACCCATATCTCACATTACACACTGATGTGGGTTCCCTCAGATTGAAGATCTAGTTGTAGAGGCAGAAACAATAAATCTTCAAGTGGATAATAAGGCAGAATAACTTTAGGACTCAGAATAGAGACAATTTTCTTAAATAAGACAAAAAGTTCAGTCATAAAGGGACAACACTGAGCAACTTGCCTACATTAAAATGAAGAACTTCAGTTCATCAGAGGATACCCCTAAGAGAATAAAAAGGAAAGCCACAGACTGGGAGAAGAGCACTGCAACATATATATAAACAACTAACTAACTAACCAACCAACTAAGTAACTAAGGAATCTGTACAAATTAATTCAACAAAAAAGTGGGCTTGGATATCACACAAGAAGACATCCAAGCGGTCAATCAACTTATGAAGGCCCAGCTTCAGTAATCAGGGAGGTGCACACTCAGGAGGGCATTCTACAAAACCTTCCACGCAGGCGGGCCAACTCCAGGGACGCCAGGAAGGGACACGAGGTCCCTGACTATCCCCCGGAGCGGATCCCCTTCTCTTTCTTACCTGAGTCTGGGTCAAACACTACCTGCGCCCCTGCCGCCCGGTGGCAAGCTCAGCACACGGAAAGCCGGGAAACTCCTCCCAGAAGGTCAAGGAGTGCCCAGGGACCTGGTCAGCAGGTCCCTTCGCGGGAGTGGGCGCGGGCCACCGTCCACGGAAGCTCGAGCCTATGGATGATGGCGGATGTGGCAAGAGCTGCTTCGTCAAGGACCAGTTCTCAGTCACATGCCAGGGGTTTGAGAGCTCCCTGGAGGACCTGAGGTGGAGCGGGCTCTGGGAGACCCAGTTGGATGGGGAGACTGGCCTCACGAGGCCTCTCTCCTACCCGAAGGTCGACGTTAGTTATACTCACCTGCTCCCCCGTGGTTGCCCTTACAGTGTTCAGAACATCCCAGTAAAATGGACACCAGAGATCAGTCATTCCCCCCCTGCTGTGCCTTCACCCAGGTTGGGAACAAGAAGGACCTCCCTTATAATGAACACAGGAGGAGCCCGTGAAACTGGAAGACATCCTATAATGGCTTGCAGGGTGGGAACCCCTTACTCTGGGGTGCTCAGCAAAGACCAAAGTTGGGGTGAGAGAGGTTTCTGAGCTGGCCATAGGAGTGACTTTGCAAACCACATATGAAAGTGCCTTGCACGTGGTGAAGCCCTCACATGGTTATTTTTACTTATTACTGGCCTTACTTTCTCTCTCATTTACTAATATTATAAATCCGAAGACTTGCCATCAGTATGTAACAGCCAATAGAGATTATTAGTTACTAGCTGTGTCCAGCCTCTATCCTCCTGCTCAGCCTCCCTGATGATAGGATTCTCTTAATTTCTTGCTTCTCTCTGGAGAAACTAAGAGCTCCTGACTGCAATAAATTAGTCTGTAACTGTGTTTTAACTTTCATACCATTATGGTCCATTTTAAGTGTCGTCTTGACTGGCCACAGTGTCCCCAGATTAAACACTGCTGTAGATGAGTCTGGGGGATTGTTTCTGGATGAGATTGGCATTTAAATCAATTGACTGAGGAAAGCAGACAGCACTCTCCTTTGCGAGAGGGCCTGAAGAGAGCACAGGGCAGAACAAGGAGGAAGTCATTCCTTTTTCTGCTTCACTGGTGGAGCTGGGACAACTCATCTCTTCTGCTTTTGGACTGGGATTTATACCACTGGTTCCCTTGGTTCTTAGGTCTTTGCAATCAGACTGAACTACTGGCTTTCCTAGGTCTCCAGATTACAGATGGAAGATTATGGGATTTCTCAGCTTCCATAAACTTTTATAATATATAATCTCTTATTTATAAATCTCCTTTTAATATGCATATATATACATATTTGTATGTATATATCTGTGTATATGTATATATACATATATGTGTTTCTCCAGAGGAACTGAACTAAGGCAACAGGAGATACATATAGATAAATACATAGATGATAGATAGATATGGTTCTATTTCTCTGCAGAACCCTCACTAATACGCATGGCTGCTTACTTTTCAGCTGCGAAGTACTCCATGGCACTCCCACTCCATAGAGTGGGCCTGAAAACAGATTTCACTGACATAGCTCCAGATCGGTTGTGATTGTTTTGAAATTGTGTTCTGCCCAGAAAGGCCTCAGGTCATGTGGCACAGTTTCTGTTCTGTAATTTCTGTTTTTGTTGCTCTTGTTTCAAGTTTTTATTTAAATTCCAGTTAGTTACCATATAGTATAATTTAGTTTCAGGAGTAGAATTTAGACATTCATCACTTACATGTAATACCCAGAGCTCATCACAAGTGCCCTTCTTAATACCCATTTAACCCATCCCCACGCCCAACTCCCTTGCAGCAACCCACAGTTTATTCTCTGTGGTTAAGAATCTATTTTATGGTTTGCCTCTTTTCCCCTTTATGTTCATCTGTTTTGTTCTTAAGTATTTGGTATGTGTCTTTCTCTGAGTGACTTCTTTCACTTAGCTTAATACTCTCTAGCTCCACCCGTGTTGTTGCAAATGGCAAGATTTCATTCTTTATGATAGCTGAGTAATATTCTATTGTCTGTGTGTGTACACTTCTTCTTTATCCATTCATTAGTCAATAGACATTTGGGTTCTTTCCATAATTTGGCTGTTGTTGATAATGCTGCTGTAAACATTGGGGTGCATGTATTCCTTAGAATCAGTATTTTTTTTTATCTTTCGGGTAAATACCTAGTAGTGCAATTGCTGGGTCATAGAGTCGTTCTATTTTTAATTCTCTGAGGAACTACCATACTGTTTTCCAGAGTGGCTGCACCAATTTGCATTTCCCCAACAGTGTAAGAGGGTTCCCCTTTCTCTGCATCTTTGCCAACATCTCCTGTTTCCCGTGTTAATTCTAGCCATTCCAGCAGATGTGAGGTGACATTTCATTGTAGTTTTGATTTGCATCTCCCTGAGGACGAGTGATGCTGAGTATCTTTTCATGTGTTTGTTGACCATTTGTAGGTCTTCTTTGGAAAATGGCTATTTATGTCTTCTACCCATTTTTTTAACTGGATTATTTGTTTTTTTGGGTGTTGAGTTGATAAGTTCTTTATAGATTTTTGGATACTAACCCTTTATTGGGTATGTCATTTGCACATATCCTCTCCCATTCCAAAGTTTGTCTTTTAGTTTTGTTGACTGTTTTCTTCACTGTGCAGGAGCTTTTTAACTTGATGAAGTCCCAGTAGCTTTTTGCTTTTGTTTCCCTTGTAATTTCAAGTTATTACTCTGCGATTGGTGCATCTGAAAATGTTATCCAAAATAAACGTATTAACCCCCAACTTAGAGGGTTTTTGCATAATTGAATTTTCTAATAATCAATATTTTATCTGTACTGGAGAAAAAGAGGGGAAGGGTACTTGAAAAGAATGTAAGATGGAAAATTTATTTTTAAGGGTCTTAATCTCTTAGTTTTCCTAAGACAGAAAGCTATGCAGTTATCACCCCAAACACTCAGTCCATTAGGGAAGATGGCTAAACCTGCCCCCTGTATAACAAGAGGCATCCTAGCCCATGCAGGGCTATTTTAATGTGTATGCAAAGAGTTTGGTGTTCTTATTAAGAAGCAATTCTGAACCAACAGGTCTCAGGTGGGGCCTGAGAGTTTGCATTTCTTTCCTTTTTTTTTTTTTAAGATTTTATTTATTTATTTGACAGAGAGAGAGAGAGAGAGATCACAAGTAGGCAGAGAGGCAGGCAGAGAGAGGGGGAATCAGGCTCCCTGCTGAGCAGAGAGCCCCACTCGGGGGCTTGATCCCAGAACCCTGGGATCATGACTGGAGCGGAGGGTAGAGGCTTAACCCACTGAGCCACCCAGGTGGCCCAAGGGTTTGCATTTCTAAGGAGCTCCAGATGAAGCCAGTATTCCTGGTGGGTGGCCCACACTTTGGTTAGCACATCTAAACAATACTGTTCCACCTTATACAAGCTAGAATGGCCAAAATTAACAAGATAGGAAACAACAAGTGTTGGAGAGGATGAGGAGAAGTGGGAACCCTCTTGGACTGTTGGTAGGAATGCAAGCTAGAACAGCCACTCTGGGAAACAGTACGGAAGTTCCTCAAGATGTTAAAAATAGAGCTACCCTATGACCCAGTGATTGCACTTCTAGGTATTTACCCCAAAGATAGAGTTGTAGTAAAAAGAAGGGGCACACGCACCCAATGTTCATAGCAATGATGTCCACAATAGCAAACTGTGGAAGGGATGGAGATGCCCATCGACAGACGAATGAATAAAGAAGATGTGGTCCATATACATACTGGAATATTACTCAGACATTAGGATGGATGAATACCCAACAATTGCATCAACGTGGACTGTACTGGAGGAGATTATATAAGTGAAATAAGTCAAAGAGAAAGTAAATTATCATATGGTTTCACTTACTTGTGGAACATAAGGAATAGCATGGAGAACAGTAGTAGAAGAAGGAAGGGGGAAATGAAGGGGGGGAATCAGAGGTGGAAACAAACCATGAGAGATTATGGACTCCAGGAAACAAATTGAGAGTTTTGGGTGGGGTGGGAGGATGGGTTAGCCTGGTGGTGGGTATTAAGGAGCACAGATTGCATGGAGCACTGGGTGTTATACGCAAACAATGAATCATGGACCACTACATCAAAAACTAATGATGTACTGTATGGTGACTAATATAACATAATAAAAAAATTGGAGTTGATAACTGAAAAAAAAGAAATTAAATGTAAATGTATATAATATGCTACAGAACTGGCTGCACATTTTTTCTTTAGGATTAATATTTGAATTTGTTTTGAATATAAGTTTATGATTTTAAGAATTTTACTTAGTGAACACCGTATCTCAATATAAAGATCACAGATTTTTCTAGAAGTAATTTCTAAAATTCATGCATAATTTTTCAAAATAAGCAATCTTGGTTGCTTCTAAAAAGAGAATGATATTTAAGGAATGTATGCTACACAAATAAAAAATTAAATCTATTGGATGGCAAAGAAAAAAATTTGTTTAGGTAGAAAACACAAAAAATATGTGAAGTGTTAAAATCAATAATTTTTATTTTTTTTTACTTTTAAAAATTAAAAGTGTTATATTAATTTCGGGAGTACAGTATAGTGATTCAACACTTCCAAACAACCCCTTGTGCTCATCACAACAAGTGCACTCCTTAATCTCCATCACCCATTTAACCCAACCCTCCACCTCCCATCTGGTAAACATCAGTTTGTTTTCTTTTTTTTTTTTCCTAAAAGATTTTATTTATTTATTTGACAGAGAGAGAGAGAGAGAGAGAGAGATCACAAGCAGGCAGACAGGCAAGCAGAGAGAGGGCGAAGCAGGCTCCCACTGAGCAGCGAGCCCAGTTTGGGGCTCTATCCCAGGACCCTGATATCGTGACCTGAGCCGAAGGCAGAGGTTTAACCCACTAAGCCACCCAGGCACCCTGTTTTCTATAATTAAGAGTCTGCTTCTTAGTTTGTCTTTCTCTCTTTCTTTTTCCCTTTGCTCTTTTGTTTTCTTTCTTAAATTCCACTTCTGAATAAAATAATACTGTATTTTTCTTTCTCTTATTTTGCTTAGCATTATACTCTCTAATTCCATCCATGTCCTTGCAAATGGCAAGATTTCATTCATTTTATGACTAATAATCCATTGTATATATATGCCACAGTTTCTTTGTCCACTCATCTATTGATGGACACTTGGTTTGCTTCCATATCTTGGCTATTGTAAATAATGCTGTAGTAAACGGAAGTGCAGGTATCCCTTTGGAATTAGTGTTTTGGTATTCTTTGGGGAAATACCCAGTAGCGCAATTGCTGGATTGTAAGGTAGCTCTCTTTTTAATTTCTTGAGGAATATCCATACTGTTTTCCACAGTGGTTGTATAGTATTCATTCCCACCAACAGGGCAGAAGTGTTCCTTTTTCTCCACATTGTCATCAACACTCATTTCTTGTGTTGTTGATTTTAGCCATTCTGACAGACATGGAGTGATATCTCATTATAGTTTTCATTTGCATTTCCCTAATGTTAAGTGATGATAAAGATCTTTTCATGTGTCTGCTGGTTACCTGGATGTCTTCTTTGGAGAAATATCTGTTCATGTTTTCTAACCATTTTTAATTGGACTCTTTGTTTTTTGGGTGTTGAGTTTTATAAGTTCTTTATGTATTTTGAATACTAACCCTTTGATGGATACGTCATTTGCAGTTATCTTCTCCCATTCCATAGGTTGCCTTTTAGTTTTGTTTCCTTCACTGGGCAGAAGGCCTTTACTTTGATGTAGTCCCTGTAGTTTTATTTCCTTTGCCTCAAGAGACATATGTAGAAGAAAGTTGCTACAGCCATGTCAAAGAGGTCACTACCTGGAATCACCAAGATAAATATTAAAGTGAGAATATCAACACAGTGCTCACCCTAAGTCCATTCTCCATTTATAACAGGGCTATGATTTCCCTTTGGGAAAATTCCTTCATTCATTGTTTGTGGTCTTGGTTTGGGGCAGTAAACCCAGGGGCCCTGACTTTGCACTATATTAAATTAAAGGAATCACTGGAAGGAAGGAAAGTGCTTCCACCAGCACTTTTCTTTTCCCACTTGGTCCCTGGGACTTTGACTCTTGAGTGGAAATATGCAAGAATTGAAGAAAGACTAGGGTCACTCATTCTAGTGGTGGCCCAGGACTCTCTGTTCTCGAGAATCCCTGAGGCTTCCTGAGTCCTATACACAAAGATGCTTCTTTCAATGTCTCTTTGATACTGTGATCTCCCCCATGTCTTTCCAATAATTTTTCTTCTCTGCATAAGTAAGTTAGTTGATTTCTGTTGCTTGTAATTAAAGAATCTTTGGCAGGAACCATGTATTCCCTTACATTTCTCAGTCTGCCATACTCAGGTTCTGTTGTGAGCAGACGTGTTGTGTCATTTCTGGTCTAAGTTAATGGCCTATGTACTTCCCCTACTCCCCTCTGCCCTGCTTTAGTGTTGGGTTCTCAGTTCAAGATGGTAAAGCCTCTGTCAACTTGGACCTTGAATATGTGGAGCAGACCTCTCATGCCATATGTACATAAAGCATGATTGAGCAATAAATTTTATTGTGTTAATCCCCAAGATTTTTGAAGGTAATTGTAACCTCAGTATAGCCATCCTCTTCTTTACTAAAATAGAACACAAATTGGTGGGAACAAAATATGTCAGTTTCAGTGCTGTGACTTCTGACACACATTCATACAAAAAAATTTGTCTTTGTCTCAATTACTCTCTTTCCCCCCCAAAAAATTATTGCTTCCTCTGGAAAGGAACCATCAGATCCAATATTATTATTTTTTCAAATTACTCCTGACTTTTATGTTTGCCCATGTGGTAAACTCTGGGTAGGAAGGTATTATATTCATTTTATCTTCTGTGGCATCACAGCATACTTCATATAGAGAATGGAACAATAAATATTTATAGAATGAATAGCTGTTTCCCAGGTTTTTCATGGAGTTATAACACTGTTTTTCAGTGACCTGATGAACTCTAGTGACACCATCTGGGGTTTGTTGTGGCCAAAGTAGCACTTGTTTCCATGACATGGATTATGGAGAGAGTCTTATTAGCTCAGAGAATGATCTGGGCTTGACTAGATATTTTCTTAGTTGTCATTTTTGCTACTGATTTTAAAAAATGTATTCTCTAGGCATAATAAAGGAATTTCAACACATTTATTTTAATTGCATTAAAAGTGACATGTTCTGCATAGTGGCAAAATTTAAAAAAAAGTATGTAAAATTATCTGCTTCTTCTGCTACAATTATTTTAGGATCATAGCTTTTTAAATAGTATTGATTCTGAAAAGAGAGGAGCTTGGAAGATGGCAGAGTAGGAGGATCATGAGCTCATGCTGTCCGGCATTTACAACTAGATATTATCCACATCCAAGTCAACAAAACAGAGCATGGTATGAAGACTGGCAGAACTGAATATAGAGAAGAAGCTGCATCTGAAAGGTTAGGAAGGTCAGAAAAGTGGAGGGAAGCAGCAGCAAGAGGGAGGGAGCACAGCAGGTACTGTGTACAGGGAGAGGGCAAAGCAAAGGCCCTCACATCAGGGAGCTCACAGGGGAAGACTAATCCCCATAATGTTTGTGTTTAAAAAAACAAGGGGCTGAATTCCAAGACTTTGTATAAGCTGTGGGACCCAGGAGCCTGGAGCTTTAAAAGTCAGCTGACTCAGCACTGGGCAAGCTGAGAGGGTGGGTGATAGTCAGGTCATGGCCCTTAAAGAGACAGCAGCATGCATGGAGAGACAATGTAAAAATGGCAGTTTACCTAATGCTGGGGCAAACAGGAGACAGGTCTATTCATACTGATTTCAGAATGAGTTTGGGGACTTCTCCAAAAACGAAGAAGATGGCAGGTGCCATTTTCCTCCCACTGTCCTCCAGCATAAACACAGAACCACCTGCAGGAGGAAGGGCTGCATGGACACTTAGAGCCTCAGCCTAGGGCTCAGGGCAAATTTTGTTAATGCTCCACGCATGCAGGGTGCAGTCGCAGGGTATAGAGCTGCCACTGCACCCAGCTGCCATCATGCCCAATCCTTACCTGCCAGCTGCACCCACCTGTAAGCTCCTGGCCCTCCAGTTGGCAGCCTCCAACGGCTACAACAGTTCAGGATATCCAACATAGGACTACTGGTCCAGCTAAAATTTTGCTAATACTGCAGCCCTGCTCCTAAATTCCCTGGCAGGCTCAGAGCTGCCCAGCCTGGGTCCCACTAATGCCACAAAGAGTAAGTGTGGCCCACAGCAGGCAGAAAGTTAGTGCATGTGACTACATTGAAAGAAAAAGTGACTCAGAGACAACAGCAGGATATAAGCAGCATATATATGACACACCCCCAACTTAGAGGGTTTTTGTATAATTGAATTTTCTCATGGACTTGAGAAAAGAGTGGAAGACCTGAGTGAGACCCTTAGCACAGAGATAAGGAATAACACAGCAGAGATAAAGGGATAAATAAATGAAATGGGAAATATAGTTAATGCAATGAATAGCAGGATGGAAGAAGCAGAGGAAAGAATTAGTGACCTAGAAGACAGAGGAATGGAAAATAATCAACTTGAACAAAAGAGAGAAAAAAGATTTACATAAAACTAGAATAGATTTAGGGAACTCAGTGACTTCATCAAACATGAAAACATTCATATTCTAGGAATCCCAGAAGAAGAAAAGAGAGAAAAGAAGATAGGAAATTTATTTGAAGTAATAATAGCTGGAAACTTCCCTAATCTGGAAGAAATTAGGGAAGGAAACAGATATCTAGATCCAGGAGGCACAGAAAATTCCCATCAAAATCAACAAAAGCAGGGAAACACTGAAACATATTGTAATAAAATTCACAAAATAGAGTGATAAAGAAAAAAAATCTTATAAATAGCAAGACAAAAGAAATCATTAACTTAGAAGGGGAAGTCCATTAGGCTAGCAGGAGATTTTTCAATGGAAACTTTGTAAGCCAGAAGAAAGTGACATAATATATTCATAAGCGCTGAATGGGAAAAATATGCAGCCCCAAATACTCTATACAGCAGGGCTATCATTCCGAATAAAAAAAGAGAGAGAGAGAGAGAGAGAGTTTCCCAGACAAACAAAAACTAAAGGACTTCATGACCATCAAACTAAGTCTGTAGGAAATATAAAAGGGGACTCTAATAGTGTTAAAGAGAGACCAAAAGTGACACAAAAGGAGAAAAAGAAACACAAAAGCAGTAAAAATGAATATTTCTAGAAAAAAAAATCAGTCAAGGAACTCACAAAAAATGGATATAAAATATAATAACATATACCTAAAATGTGGGGAAGAGAGGAGAAAAGAATGGGTTCAAACTTAAACTACCATCAACTTAAGATAGACTGCTATATACAGAAGAGATTATATACAAACTTAACACTAACCATATATCAAAAACCACCAAAAAACATGCAAAGAGTAAAGAGAAAAAAATCTAAATAATCACTAAAGAAAATCAGCAAAACATGAAAGAAGACAAGAAAGGATCTGAGAAAATCTTCAAAAACAACAATAAAACCAGTAATAAAATGGCACTAAATACATCTCTATCAATAATTACCTTAATGTACCTAAATATATATCTATCAATAATTACCAATAAACAGAATGAATGCCCCAGTAAAAGAAATAGGGTGACAGAATGGATAAGAGAACCAAGACCCATCTAAATGCTGCTTACAAGAGACTCATTTTATACCTAAAGACAACTGCAGATTGAAAGTTAGGAGACAGAGAAATATCTATCATGCAAATGCATGCCAAAAGAAAGCTAGAGTGGCAATACTTATTTTGGACAAAATAGACTTTGAAGCAAAGACTATAATAAGAGACAAAGAAAGACCCTATATAGCAATAAAGGGTACAGGAGTGTCTGGATGTCTCAGTCAGTTGAGTGTCAGACTTTTGGTTTTGGCACAGGTCATGAGCTCAGGGTCCTGGGAACAAGTCCCAAGTTGGGCTCTGTGCTCTGCATGGAGTCTGCTTAGGATTCTCTCTCCTTCTGCCCTTCCCACCACTAATGCTCTCTCTCTCAAATACATAAATAAATCTTAATAATAATAATAATAATAAAGGGGACAATCCAACAAGAAGACATAACAATTTTGAATATTTACATACCCCACATAGGAGCACCCAAATACACAAAACAGTTAATAATAAACATAAAGGAGCTCATTGATAGTAATACAATAATAGTAAGAGACTTTAAGTTCCCACTTAGATCAATGAGCAGATCATCTAAATAGAAAATAAACAAAAAAAAAACAATGGCTTTTAAAAACACACCAGACCAGATGGTCCTACTATGCATCTTACCCGACCACAATGCTATGAAACTAGAAGTCAACCACAAGAAAATATCTGAAAACACAGAAAAAGCATTTGACAAAGTACAACATCCATTCATGATAAAACCCTCAACAAAGTAGGTTCAGAGGGAATATAATCAAGGAATGATAAACATAATAAAGGCCATGTATGAAAAACCACAAGCTAACATATTCTCAATGGGGAAAATGAAAGCTTTTCCCTTAAGGTCAGGAACAAGACACAAGACAGGGATGTCCACTTTCACCACTTCTATTCAACATAGTACTGGAAGTCCTAGCCACAGCAATCAGACAACAACAGCAAATAAATAAAAGACATCCAAATCAGTAAGGAAGAAGTAAAATTTTCACTATTTGGTGATGACATGATACTCTATAGAAAACCCAAAAGACTCCACCACCAAAAAACTGCCAGAACTGATACACAAATTCAGTAAAGTCACAGGATACAAATCAATGTACAGGAGACTTGCACTTCTACACACACACACTCTATATATCTATATGTATGTATATATATCAATTTAGGAAGCAGGTCTCATTCTCTAAAATCTTGGTCTTAACTTACTTAGAATCTCCTGGGCCAGAAGATTCAAAGATAGAGGACTGCCTGGGTGGTGCAGTTAATCAACCAAATGGCTCTGATCGTGAGTTCCAGCTCTGATCGTGATCTCATGGTCTTGAGATGGAGTCCCACAGCTTGAAACACTCTCTCCCTCTCCCTCTGACCCTCTCCACTGCTCACTCTCTCTCTCTCTCTCTAAAATAAATAAATAATCTTTTTAAAACAAAAACAACCAAAATAAAAAAAAGAAAGAAAGAAAAGAGACTGCAACATTCATGCAAAATCATTGGCCCACATTTACAAATTACAGCGTTCTCATAGACCAGAACCATATGTTAAGGTCTAAGTCTTTTACTTTTATTCATAACTAGCTAAATATATCCTTTTTCTTAAAGGTTTTATCCATTTATCTGACAGAGAGAGATATCACGAGTAGGCAGAGGCAGGCAGAGAGAGGGGGAAGCAGGCTCCCCACCGAGCCGAAAGCCCGATGTGGGGCTCAATCCCAGGACCCTGAGATAATGACCCGAGCCGAAGGCAGAGGCCTAACCCACTGAGCCACCCAGGTGCCCCAACCTAAATATATTTTTTAATTTAACAATACTACAGTATCAAACCAACAATTCTGATTTTATTTTTAAAGTAAAACAAAGCATGCTCTAGCACAAGAAATTATTTCAACAAGAAAAATTCAACAAAATTCCAGCTGCATATAAACTCCTCAGTACATGAAACATCCTTAAAAGAAATCCACAGTGAAAGTTCAACCACCAGAGTCCAAGAATCCTGGAGACAGTGACTTTCACATATTTCTAAAATGGCAATCAAATGTCTAGCTGTGTGCAAAGTCTTCACTTGGCATCTGATGTTCTTCCTCTAGGATTTACACTCCTTCTAAATACAATTAAGTCAAAATAGGCTTTTGATCCTGCATAAAGATGATGTATAATTTCAGCATCTGTATATTTATCAAAATAAAAATTAACACAAAGTAATGTGATAATTCTCTTTACAAAATAATAATGCTAAAAACTGCAAATGTAACTTCTCACTGTAATTTAGAAAAAAATATGGACATCACAATTATCCAAATTTTTATATTTATTTCACTTTAACTTGATGTTTTATATATATTTATATAATATAAAATAAATATATTTATAGTATTAAATTATAGTGTATAATATAAATATTACATGAATATTTTATTTTATTTTTTAGAATATTTTATTTATTTGACAGAGAGAGACACAGCGAGAGAGGGAACACAAGCAGGGGAAGTGGGAGAGGAAGAAGCAGACTTTCTGCTGAGCAGGGAGCCCAATGAGGGGCTGGATCCCAGGACCTTGGGACCATGACCTGAGTGGATAGCAGACGCTTAATGACTGAACCACCCAGGCGCCCAACATGAATATTTTAAACACAAAAATTATATTTTAAAATTATAATAACATGAATATTATAATATACATATTTTAAAATATAGTATGTATGTCTTTTGTGTTCATCGGACACAACATCTTTGGAAATTTCTCCACAAGTGAGTTCAAACCAAGGTGAAAATTGATGATATTTATCCTGTATTTATTCATTTGTCAGAGAATTATAACTATGCTAATATAAAAATAAAACTTGTGGGACACCTAGATGGCTCAGTAGGTTAAGCAGTGGCCCTTGGCTTGGGTCATGATTTCAGGATCCTGAGATCAAGCCCCACATCGGACTCCCTGCTCAGCAGGGAGTCTGCTTCTCCCTCTCCCTCTTCTGGTGTGCTCTCTTGCTCATGCTCTTTTTCTCAAATAAATAAATAAAATCAAAATAAAACAAAATAAAATAAAAATACAATTGTTTCCAATGGTTTACACTGAAGAAAGTGCAAACATTAAATATCTCATTTTATGGCTTAATGCTTCTCAGGGGCAGAGGCCAAGTCAGGCCAAGACCCTGATTTGAAGTTGTCTATACTATGTTGAAAGAGGCAGGTAAAACTCGGTGAGCACAGCTACTCCTCATGTGATTGCAGAGAAATGCCCTCACAGTCAAAGGAAATGAAAGCAAGGTTTTGTTTTCCACAGAGACAAAAATGAAGAAGAAAAATGTTAATACTAAAAATCATGATAGTACATCACAGTGAGGAGAAGGCACATTCATCACTGCTGATGGCAGTGTAATTAGTAAAAAGGCTTGCTTGATGATTTTCTTCTCCACATTTGTCAGGAGTTAGAGAAACGTTCATCTCTTTGACCCCGGATTTTCTCTGTGGGGTTCTAGGAGAGTGTCAAGGAAGAAAAAAAAGGCCTGAGTTGACATACCTTCCTTAATAATTCGTTCAAAATGACAATAATAAATAACTCATGACATGTCCATGTCATGGAAAATGCAGTTATTAACGTGAATACCAGGTAGTTTATTTTTTTAACTTAAGGTCTGGAATTGGTAAAAAAAAGGAACTCTTTTTACCTTTCCACAATGCTCAGCATTGTATGTGTGTTGAAGGGGAATAAAGACAATGAAAATACTTGCTTTACTAGAAGATAAAATCCTTTGCCAATATCTCTACATATTTCATTTATACTTATCTTCTCTTTCTACTAAAATATATGCATTTTTAAAAACTTTATACGTGTGTGTGTGTGTGTGTGTGTATGGACAGATGATGGGTAGATGGATGGATAGGTGGATGGATGGACAGATATAAGTTTGTGGGTGCTGGGAGAAGAGCATGGAACCTGGCTGTCAAAACTGATTACCTTGTAGAGGTGGGATATGTGAGGAGAGATTTTTTTTTCTTTATTACCCTTAGAATAGGGGAAAGTGAAATAAAGAAATTTTAAACATAAGGAGGGGAATAAAAAAGGACATTCTTTAATTTTAGGAAAAAATAAAGTTGAAAAGAAAAGCAGTAATTACTACTACTAAACTGTATGCTTAAACATAGTTAAAATGCAATAAACATAGGAGTGCATGTGTCTTTTCAAATTAGTGTTTTCTTTTTGTTTTAGGTAAATACCCAGTAGTGGGATTACTGGATCATACAATAGTTCTATTTTTAACTTTTTGAAGAATCTCCATACTGTTTTCCACAGTGGCTGCACCAGTTTGCATTCTAATCAACAGTGTAAGAGTGTTCCCTTTTCTCCACATCCTCACCAACACTTGCTATTTCTTATGTTTTTTATTTTAGCCATTCTGACAATGTAAAGTTTATATCTTATTGTGATTTTGATTTGCATTTCCCTGATGATGAGTGACGTTGAGCATCTTTTCGTGTGTCTGTTGGCCGTCTGTAGGTCTTCTTTGGAAACATGTCTATTCAGGTTCTCTGTCCATTTTTTTATTGGATTATTTGTTTTGGGTTGTTGTGTAGTGTGTGTGTGTGTGTGTGTGTGTGTTTGTGTTGAGTTGTTTAAGTTTTTTATATATTTTGGATATTAACCTCTTAGTAGTTATACTATTTGCAAATATCTTCTATTCACATGCTGTCTTTTGTTTTGTTGATAGTCTCTTTTACTCCGAACCTCTATGTTTATTGCAGCATTATTTACAAGAGGAAACAACCCAAGGATCCATCAATAGATGAATGGATAAATAAGATGTGGTGTATATGTACAATGGTGTATATGTACAATGTACTCAGCCACAAAAAAGAATGAAATCTTGCCATTTGCAACAACATGGATGGATCTAGAGGGCATAAAACTAAGTGAAATAGGTCAGAGAAAGAAAAATACCATATGCTTTCATTCATAGGCAGAATTGAAGAAACAAAATGAATGAACGAAGGGAAAAAAAGAGACAAGCAAAAACCAGGCTATTAAATACAGAGGACAAACTGGTGGTTGCCAGAGAGGAAGCAGGTGGAGGAATGGGTGAAATAGATAAAATGGGATTAAGAATACATTTATTTTGATGAGCACTGAGAAATGTATAAAATTATTTAATCATTATATTGTATACCTGAAACTAACACTGTATTAATTATACTTAAAGTTTATAAAAGTTATCAAAATGGTTAAGATGGTAAATTTAATCTGTATTTTACCATAATAAAAATTCTTTTTGAAAAAAAAAGAAAGAAAATCATGCCTTAAGCATTTATAGCTAGCAAGTGTCTGAAGAGTTATTGCCATTTTTCCATGGCAAACATGTTTCTATCATGCAGTAGTACTTAGCATTGTTAAACAGTAGGAACACAGTAAACAGAACATATTATCACATGTTGTAACAACAGTGATATTCTTAAGACATTAGATAGTATCCTCAGATCTATTTGAGACAGCTACTAGCTATTTGAGTCAGCTAATAAGAAGATAGTGTCTCTTTATCATTGAACAACAGTCATTTCATGTTTACCAGGGGAATGGAAAGATCCAAAGTGCTTTCTTTAAAAAAAAAAAAAAAAATCCAGGTCCAAAGGGCATAAGGGCAAACCCTAAGACACCTAGCACACAGGATAATAACAGTAACAGCCAACATGTAGCCTGTGGTTGCTGTGTGCTGGGCACTGTTCCAAGGGCTTACATTCCGCACAGCATCCCTATGAAGCAGGTTCTATTATTTCTCTGTTTTATAGATGGGACAGTCAAGTACAGGAAATTTGAGTAACTTCCCCAAGGTCTCACAGCCAGTAAGGGCAAGAAGATGCCAGAGAACCTGAAAGTGGATGCACAGACCTTCTCTCCTACTGGAAACTTGTGCAGGCAGCCTTTCCCTTCCATTGTATTTCTCGTGGGTGGCCCCTCTGCATAAACTGTGCTCCCTACATCCCTGGATTTGCCCACACTGCCCTCTTACACACCCACATCCTCCCATTCTTCTGCCATTTAAACCCCACTTCCTCCCAGAAATTCTCCCTGAACACAAAGTCACAGGCACACCTTCTACTCTAAGCCCCACAGACACACAGTGCATCATACTTCCTCTACTCAAGCCTCCCCACAACCCCGCAGATCTGAATGTCAACTATTCAGGGCCCGTCCAAATGTTCCATTCTCTAACATGAAGGGGTCATCAGACTCTGTCAGTACCTCCCTCTCAATTTACCAATGAAGAAACAGAGGCCCGGAGAGGGAAGATGCTTGCCCAGAGTCCCACAGCCAGTCAGAACTGGAATACCTCACTCATTCTACGACTACTCTGACACTCCTCAGAGCCCAGTGGGACCAGCACCCCGTGGATGGTGAACAATGTTTTCAGTAGTCTTCCTGGAGAGCTTCATCCCCTGGGATGTTGCTACCAGTTAGTTCCACAAGCTTACTGCCTCGCAAGAAATTTGTCAGCCTGGGAATTAGGTTGGCCCTCAGAGGTGGGAGGGCTGCTGTGTCAGGCCAAAGAGGACAGAAGAGTCAAAGGCTTTGGAACAAGGAGCAGAAATCCTCTTGTCCTGGCTCCAGCTGGGCAGGGCTGAGATCCTAGCATCTCTGACTGGGACTATGGGCGACAGAAGACAATACTCCTGAAGCCCATCAAGGGCAATTCCATAGGCACTCCCTGAGCCTGTCTCCTGGCGGAAATCTGACGGCAACTCCAGTCCCTCCTCCCTCCTTTGACTTCTAGGTCAGGTGGGACCTCTGGGGCTGAGGTGGGCCTGGGGCTCGAGGAAGGGCTTTGTGAGTCCAGGCTGGGAGACTGGGCATCAAGGTCCCCAGCTCCACCTCGCTGCTTTCCCCACAGCTGGATCAGAAGAGAGAGCTCTTTCCGAACAGGCAAATCACAGTGAGGTCCCAGCTTTAGGGGTGATGGTTGCAGCTCAGTATATCTACTGAGGAGAGTTTCAGAATATATTCAGGGAGAACTTCTGGAAGGATGTGGGGTTTAAATGGCAGGGAGAATAGACCAGGGTCCCTGGCTCTATGATTGCCAACAAGCCCTGTCCCTCTCAGGCCATTAGCACCCTCTTAGAAAGAGGCAGAACCCTGAGAGTATCTTCTGAGTACAGTGAACCGGCACAGGTGGTCACCACATTGAAGGGTGTCTTTCCCAATTCTGGATTCCTGGGCTCTTTCATTCTCTCTCCTTATTCAGTCTCTCTAGAAGGGTAGGAGAGAAGCCATGTTGGATGAGGGCTGAGGGGGCCTCATGGAGCCAGCGGGTGCAGAGGCCATTCTCCATGAAGCTTCCTGGTTAATTAATTAGTGAGTGGCCCCCTGTGCTCCCAGCCAGCAGGCCACTCTTCTCACCCTTGGCTGTTGAGGTAAATCTTCTGTCTTCACTTTCCCCCTGATGGTAGCAAATCAGCCTCTGGTATCTGGTGTGGAGAGCAAAGCCCATTGTACTCACAGGTAAGAGGTCAGGCAGGACACTTGCTGGTACAGAGCAGAATAATCAATGGCAGAAAGGCAAGGAGCTAAAGCAAGGGAGAGAGGGTGAGGGAGAGAGAAAAATGAGACGTACCTGCCAATACCTGGCAGAGAGGATGAAGAAATGCACACGACAAGGTAGGGTTTAGAGCCCTGGATTTAATTCCTGGCTCTGTCCCCGGATTGCTGAATGACTTAAGGCACAATATTCTCTAGGCCTTGTTTCCCATTGTTGACATGGCTGCTGGGTTAGGTGATCTTAAAATTATTGCCAGTTGCTAATACCAAGATAGGAAGATGAACTCTTTGATTGTGTCTTATTCATAAAGCTCTGAATGCCTTCTCTGCCTGGTGTTTAAGTAGCTGCTTGACATAGAATAGATAAAGCAGGTAAGATTGCTGTATAAATTATTAAAGAGAAATGAATAAGAAATTGGCAGAGGGAAACAGAGGAAGGAGGAAGCCCTTGGAGGGGGAAGGACTCCTCTTGGATTAAAACTGGTTGAAGAGAAGGCTGTTCTGGATGTTACTGAGAGAAGAATCTGGGCTGACCAGGAAGAGACTGGAGTCGAGGAATTGGATACAAATTCTCAGGACTGAGGGTTACCTGAGGGGCTTAGTTGGTTAGGTGTCTGACTCTTGATTTTGGCTCTGGTCATGATCTCAGGGTCATGAGATTGAACCCCACATCTGGCTGTGTGCAGGGTTGGAGCCTGTTTAAGATTCTCTCTCTCCCTCTGCTGCCCCCCAATCCCCTGACTCATACCCTCAAAAGAAAGAAAGAAAGAAAGAAAGAGAGGGAGGGAGGGAGAGAGGGAGGGAGGAAGGAAAGAAGGAAGGAAGGAAGGAAGGAAGGAAGGAAGGAAGGAAGGAAGGAAGGAAGGAAGAGAGAAAGAGAAAAAAAGAGAAAGAAAGAAAAGAAAAACTCCCAGGACTGAGAGTGCTGGGGGCCAGCAATGGCTTCTCTTATTTGTCACTGCCCATGCCCCACTCTGATAAGGCAAATGGAGACCTTTGGCAAGAGTGAGAGGAAGGAGGAAGCTGTTGGTGTTTGTGTGTTGACTCCTGCTGTGTGGAAGAATCCATGGAGGTCTCTACATCTCTGGCATTTTTGGGTATAGGGGTCTACGCCTGGGTCTTTCCATGTCCGTGGCTTGTATATCTATGGACCGATCTGTGTATATGTCTACACCTCTGTTTAATGACTGTTATCAGGTGTCCAGGTGTGCCCATGTGTGTCTATTCCTGTCCTGGTGGTGGGTGTGAGTGTGTCCTTGTCATGTCCATGTGACTGGGTTTATCAGGATATGTGTATGTCTGTGTGCAGGCTCATATCCCTGTACTTCTGTGTCTTGGTGCATCTAAGAGTTTGTTACAAAGGCGACCTCTTCTACAAGCTGCCTGGGAAATAGGGTTTCTGGTTCTATATCCTAAGTATCTCTGCCTCATTCTGTGACCTTAAGTAAGTCCTTCCTATCCATTTCAAAGCAGACACCTGTCATGTGTGATTAAATCAAAGCCTGTAAGAAGGGGCTCTGAATAAACTATAACAGCTCTGCATTCAAGAAAACCAGTCCTGGGAGCACCTGGGTGGCTCAATGGGTTAAAGCCTCTGCCTTTGGCTCAGGTTATGATCCCAGGACCCTGGGATCGAGCCCCACATTGGGCTTTCTGCTCAGAGGGGAGCCTGCTTCCCCTTCTCTCTCTGCCTGCCTCTCTGCGTACTTGTGATCTCTGTCTCTCTGTTAAATAAATAAATAAAATATTTTTTTAAAAGAAGAATTTCTTATTAAAAAAAAAAAAAAGGAAATCCATTCCTGGGCCAGGCTTTCTAGGGGAGGCAACGTAAAATTCAGTCAATTTATCTCCTATCACCAGAAGTATTAAGGGCTGGGTGGCAGAAGAAATTGACATTTATTAAGCACAAGAGATGGAGGAAAGAGGTTATTGTGCGGACTGGAGAAGTTAAGAAAGGATGGTGTCGGGGGAGGTCTTGGAGAAGGCAGAGCCAGAGTTGGGTATTGGGAAAGGGTCGAAAGAGGTTTTGGGTGGGGAGCAGTGTATAGGAAAGGAATGTGAGAAAGGTGTAAATAAGGGACAATGACAATGCTGACCTGCCTACAGTGAGGTACAGGGAAGCACGTGGAAGCAGTTGGAGCTGAGACCACCAGAGAACCAAGTTGGAAAGCTCTGGCTGCCGGGCTCAGCTGTTTGCGCTGTCCCTGGCGGGCAGTGGGAGACAGGAAGGGCCATAAACTGAGCAGAAAGAGCGTGGGTCCAAGAATTCCCAGCATCCATATAGCTCTGGCTTTCTCTCTTTCTAAGGCTGTCCTACCCCACAGAAAACACACCAAAGTCTCTGGATGAAGATGGGTGAGAATCCATCTGTTCTGAAGACTGGGGACCTCTGGGCAGGAGGGAAATCAGCCCACAGACTCTGTGGACAGCACTGAGGCCTGGCATGCAGCCCTTCAGGTGAGAGAGCCCAACTTTCCTCTGCTGTCTTCCTGACTGGGGTCCTATCTTCCTCCCTACCTCACTACATTGTGCCTTACAGCTGTAGGAAGGAAGAAGCCACATGTGGGCTCTCTCCACCTACAAAACACCTTTTTCTGCCTTCCCATTCTCTCCCCCTACCTGAAATTCTCTTCCCAACCCCAGTTCAAACCTCACCTCTTCTTTGGAATCCTGCCTGAATCAGCCAAGTACAGGAAATTACTCCATCTTTGTTCATACATACATGGTGGAGTGCTTATTATTATGCACAGCTGGAGATCAAGGACAACAGCTGACCTGCCTTTATAATCCTAGAGACCAATACAAAACCTGACCCAAAGCAGGTACTCAACAGTTAGGTGCGAAGTGTACAGTTGAGTACTACTCCCAGGGACTCCACAAAGCCCAACCCCAGCAAGACCACTGTGTCCAGTTCCAGTTAAGAAACACACGGACAAAGCAGAGAGTGACCAGAATGGAAAAGGACCTGGAAATGAGGTCCTATACGAAAGAGTCTAAGGCACCAGGGGTATTTGGGTTTGAGAAAAGAATACTTAGTAGACTTAGGATGGGTTTGTTTTAACACTGTATGAAAAGCTGCACAGAAAGGAGAGTAAACATTTAACCCCCAGTGGCCAAAACTGTGACTTGTAGAAAAGTTACAGGGAAGTGGGATTCAGCTGAGATTAAGAAAAACATCTTTAAATAACTAACAGCGGACTGGATTGCTTCTAGTAGCCTCGGGGAAGAGGTAGAAGGCATCAGAAGTTGATGGAAAGGGAACCGACTTCTACTAAGTGTTCATCCTCTGCTACATGCTTATACATATATTACCTCATTTAGTCTTGGCATCAGTCATGCAGAGAGGAATGATTAGTATTTCCACTTTATAGATGAAGAGAGTGGAGATGAAATGAAGGTAGGTCTATGTTTACAAAGCCAATCAGCGTTAAAACCCAGGTGGCTCTGACTACAAAGGCAGTGACCTTTCCTGTACATCCCACAACTGCCCACTTGGAGGTGGGGAGGGAAGTTCAGGGGCTCTGCGAAGCCCTGCACCTCACGAGGAGATGGACAGGAGAGGTGACACGGTCCTGGCTCTTCTCTACTTTGGCTTTTTGCTGGGGAAAATGGTGGAGGTGGCATAAGCAGATGACTCCCTGGGACAACTAATGGGTGACAGTGAATGCAGAAGAAATGAATGCAGAAATGTAGAAGAAATGAAAAAATGGGCTATAGGCTTTATCCGGGGTTTCTCCTGGGAAGCGACAAGAGTGGACACTGCAGGTTGCCCATCTTCTCCTCTCTTTCACCTTCCCTTCCCTCTTTTTTCTCTCATTGCTCTTTAAAAAGCTTCATTCAACAAATACTGCTTGGGTGAACTTTGTGTTTAGGTCACTGGCAAGACAGAACAAACCTCAGTGACTTCTTGCAAGGAACATTCCTGCTAAGAACTCACTGAGTCTGCTCTCTGGGATCTCATCAAAGCCTGGCCCTTTTTCCTGGCAAAGTGGTAATAGACAAGGCCAGTAATAGAACATTTATAGAAACTTTAGAGCAATGGGAGAAAATATGTTTGAAGGAACAGATTGAGTGGGGAACAAAATGAGTGCCTTGTTTCTGAGATCATTGAATCACTTGGTTAACTGAGAAACTTTGACATTTTCTGTCAGCTGAGGTCAGAACAAAGACAAGCCTTGCCCCAGTATCATATATGAATTTTATCTTCTTCGTTCTATAACTTCTCTACCAATAACCCCACACAACCCCTTCCCTTGTCTGGATGCCTCCCCCTTCCACACCATAACATGTCTTTAGTATCAAACTCTATTCATTCTCCAAGACCCAATTCAAATCCCATCTCTTCTTTACATTCTTCCCAGACTCCTCCGGCAGAATTATTGACTCTTACATGGTTCATGAAATTAGTAAAGTGTGAAACACTGCAATCTGCTCTAGGTCAGACAGTAAGCAAAACTAGGACTCACTCTGTTCCCCAAAGTACCCAGCACAGGGGTCAGCAAACTATGTCTTACAAGCTAAATCTGCCCCATCTGCTTGTTTTGTAAATAAAGTTTTATTGGGGCATAGCCATTGCCATTCATTTACATATTATCAATGGCTGTTTTCCTGCTACAATGGCAGAGCTGAATACTTGCGACAGAGACCATATGGTCCACAAGCCTCAAGTGTTTACTCTAATATCCTTGACAGAAAAGTTTAATAATTCCTGAGTTAGCACACAGTATGTGGTGAATAAATGAATGGCAAATGCCATAAGGTGTTTTATGAAGAAACTTTAACTGGTATTCAGATGTCTGGGTCCCAATTCTGCCTCAGCTACCTATTTGACTAAGCAAATGATGATAGATGATAGGTACATAGATAGTAGATAAGTAGATGGGTAACATTTTTGTGCACTGGGTGGTGTGCTAAGTATTTTACATTTCTTTTCTTTGTTATTATGTTCACTTAGTCAGCATAGTACATAGTACATCATAACTTTTTGTTGTAGTGTTCAACAATTCAATAGTTGCATAGAACACCCTGTGCCTTAATGCCTATCACCCAGTTACCCCGTTCCCCCATCCCTCTCTCTTCTGTAACCCTCAGTTTGTTTCCTAGAGTCCAGAGTTTGGTTTGTCTCCCTCTCTGATTTCTTCCCATTCAGAGTTCCCTCCATTCCTCTGTGCCTCCATTCTATTCCTTATGTTCCACATATGACTGAAACCATATGAAAATTGTCTTTCTGTTTGATTTATTTCACTTAGCATAATCCCTTCCAGTTCCATCCACGTTGAGGCAAAAGGTGGGTATTCATCCTTTCTAATGGCTGAATAATATTCCATTGTGTATATGGACCACATCCTCTTCATCTGTTGAAGGACATTTCCACTCCTTCCACAGTTTGGCTATTGTGGACATCACTGCTATGAACGTTGGGATGCAGATGCCCCTTCTTTTTACTACATCTGTATCTTTGGGGTCAATACCTAGTAATGCAATGGCTGGGTGGTAGGGTAGCTCTATTTTTAACATTTTCAGGAACCTCCATACTGTTTTCCAGAGTGGCTGCTCCTGCTTGCATTCCCATGAACAGTGTAAGAGGGTTCCCCTTTCTCCACAACCTCACCAACACTTGTTTCCTGTCTTGTTAATTTTTGCCATTCTAGCTGGTGTAAGGTGGTCTCTCCTTGTGATTTTGATTTGTATTTCCCTGATGGCTAGTGACGTTGAACATTTTTTCATGTGTCTGTTGGCCATTTGTGTATCTTCTTTGGAGAAGTGCCTTCAATTTCTTACCCACTTTGTCTTTACGACACACTTTGGGGGTAGCTAGTAGTATTTTCCTCAAGGAAAGAAAAAGAAACATTCAGAGGGGTCACACCACCTGAGTGGTAGAGACAGGTCTCAAAATCAGATCTGATTTACTTCCAGCTTGAAAGCACCCAAGGCCTTAGGACACCCTTCTGAGATTCCATTTCTTCATAAAACGGGGGGAGGGGGGCGTTGTGGTTTCCAAGCCTTTGTAGCAAGCAGAGGTTTGAAAATAGGACACAAACCCGGACATGCAGAAGCCTAGCTAGAGGTGCCAGAACTTAGGCCTGCTCCTCCTCTGTGCTCTCTGCAGCCCTGCCTGTCCCGCTGCTCCATGGCCCTGGCCAACTTCACACCAGCCCCGGAATTCCTCCTCCTGGGCCTGGTGGATGGAACTGACACCCACCCCCTGCTCTTCCTGCTCTTCCTTGGTGTCTTCCTGCTCAATGCGCTGGGCAACCTGACCATGGTGGTGGTGGTGAGATCGGATGGGGCCCTCCGCTCCCCTATGTACTATTTCTTGGGTCACCTAAGCCTTGTGGATGTCTGCTTTACTACTGTCACAGTCCCCAGACTGTTGGCCGGCCTGCTCCACCCAGGCCAGGCCGTGTCCTTCCAGGAATGCTTTGCCCAGATGTACTTCTTCGTGGCTCTGGGCATCACCGAGAGCTACCTGCTGGCAGCCATGTCATATGACCGCGCGGTGGCTGTCTGCCGCCCCTTGCACTACCGGGTGGTCATGACGCCCTGGCGCTGCACAGCGCTGGTGGCAGCGTCCTGGACAGTGGCCCACCTGCACTCACTGCTTCACACGCTGCTCATCTCTGCTCTCTCGTACCCATGCCCTGCCCCTGTGCGCCACTTCTTCTGTGACATGACCGTGATGCTGAGCTTGGCGACCTCGGACACGGCGGCCGCGGAAACTGCCATCTTCTCCGAGGGCCTGGCCGTGGTGCTCACCCCGCTGCTCCTCGTGTCGCTCTCCTATGCTCGCATCCTCGTTGCGGTGCTGGGAGTGCGGTCAGCGGGGGGCCGGCGCCGTGCCTTCTCCACCTGTGGGGCCCACCTGGTGGTGGTGTCGCTCTTCTTTGACTCTGTCCTTTCTGTCTATTTCCGGCCATCATCTGCCTACTCAGCCCGCTACGACCGCCTGGCCAGCGTGGTCTATGCAGTGCTCACACCAACCTTGAACCCTTTCATCTACAGCCTTCGCAACAAGGAGGTCAAGGGCGCCCTAAAAAGGGGACTCAGGTGGAGGGCTGTGTCCCAAGAGTTGTGAGGGCAGTTCCTGATTAACAGGCATTTCAAGAATAAGAACAATTACAAAAGAACCTCTCCTCCCTTTTCTAGCTTTGCAAAGCATTAGCAGTTTTGATCCTGCAGCATCTTATTTATGGTTAAATTAAAAATTAGACCTGAAGCAAAGGTGGCAATATGTTTATTTTACAGGGATGGGTACATAGCAATAAGCTAAATTCGTTTCCTCATTGTCTGAATGTTTAAAAAATAGAGATTACTTTTAAATTTTGGAAAAGCGAAGGGAACAATCAGGGTACTAGGGAATGAGTCTTGTAGCTTCTGGAGAGGAAGAGGGAAGAGTGTGGCTGGCAGCAACCTAGTGGATGGAGAGGAAACCCAAGAAGCAGTGTAATAAGGTTTTTTAAAAGAGTTCCTTTTTGTTGTTGTTGTTTGTTTGTTTTTAGGGGGACAGGGTGCTGCAGTGTAGACCACACCATCTTCAGACTCTTTTTCTGGAAACTTAAGGGAAGATGTAATTTTTATAAAAATTTTTTAAAATTCTATTCCCTAGATAATATATCCATCATTTTCATGGCAAGAACTCACAAGTAGAAATAAAGATAAAATTCTTCTTAACTATCATTCAATCCGATCTCCACCTTTATCCCAGTTACCAGTTCAATACCTCCTCCACCTTTCTCTCCCTGCTTTCGACACATAAATAGTAGTCTCTCTCTCTACATATTCTGCAGTTTCCCTTTTCATGAAATAATAGTGCAGGAAATCTTTTCTTATCCCTACAAATAGAATTTCTTCATTTTTATCTTCAGTTTAACCAGCCCCTTATTGATAGTTATGCCTTCCCAAGGTTTCACTATTACAGTAGTGTAATGATATCCTTGTACTAAAAATAATAAAAGATAACCTTTAGTGAGGACTAACGTAAGTACTCTACGCATATATTTCCTTTAAACCTCACAAGATTCCAGGAGGAATATATTATTATTCTCATTGCACAAGAGAGGAAACAGGCTTAGAGAAACCAATTCTGTTAGACTCAGCAATGTCTTCTTTCTGATTCTGAGCTCTGACTTGAGCTGCTGCTATATGGTCTCCTCCCTCATTATCCTAATAGTCCCTAGAGATACACTAACTCTCAATTCCATCTGCACTCCATCAGTGTGTGTAAGAACTTTTCAGATCTTCATGGCCTAACATGGTTGAGAAGATTTGCGTTTGTGTGCATGTATTTATTTATTTATATTTATTTTCAGTGTTCCAAAATTCATTGTTTATGCACCACACCCAGTGCTCCATGCAATACATGCCTTCCATAATACCCACCACCAGGCTCACCCAAACCCCTACCTCCCTCCCCTCCAAAACCCTCGGTTTGTTTCTCAGAGTCCAGAGTCTCTCATGGTTCATCTCATTTGTGTGCATGCTGAGATAGAGACAGAATTTTAGACTCTCTTCTGTAGACTAGCGCTGTCATGATATGGTGGCCCCATGCATTGGTAGGCCCTTCTGCAAAGGGCCTTCTCCAAAAATACCTCCAAACAAGTTGGGAAAGTTAACTATGCCCTTCGATATCCAAAAGTATTGAAAGATAAAGAGTATGGCCTTACACTAACATCTGAACTCTCCTTAGAATAACTATTATTTTATGTAGTTTTCGAAATGGTATTCAAATGCAATTAGAAAAGAGAAATAACAGAACTAAGTATTTGAAAAAATATTCATACTTATCAATACTGATATTAGCTTTGATTGTGTATCTTCAGTGCTTAAATATTTAATTGAAAATCCTTATTAGCAAATAAAAGAGAATTTAGTAAGGTGGACTACTGTAAAATTGATATACAAAACAATCAGTAACTCCTATGTAAAAAGAGTACTTGTCTAAAAACACAATAGTGACCCCCCATTTTTTATACATTTTTTACATTTTTACATTTTTTTAAAAATGTAAAATACCTAGGAATAAATACCTAGGAATAAATGTAGAAAGCAATATACAGCAATATACCAAATTAAGAAGTGTACAGAATTTAACTGAAAAATGAAAACTTGGAGTAAATGGAAAGATATTTGTTATTTATAGTTTTTAAGACAACTGTATAAATAGCCAATTCTAATTCATAAATGAATGTAATAATTCAAAGTAACTCCAGTTAATTTCCCAATAGTTTTTTTTTTTTAATTGGAATTTAACAAAATAGATCTAAAGCATATCTGAAAGGAAAAATGTCAGGAAAGTTTTGGAAGAGAAGAATATACAGGAGGGCTTGTCACATAAGGTACCTAACATATACTGCTATAGATAGAATGACGTCAATATAATAAGTCCAGAAATGAATAAAATAATAATAATATAATAAGGAGGTGTACATGAGCCTTAGAACATTATAAAATCAGTTTTTCACATCTGTGAAGGTGAAGACAATAAGGAAGGGGGGAAGAAAAAAGGGGCAGTTGCCCTTAAAATTTTGGGTGGATCGAAGTAGAGATATAGAAACTAAAACTGCAAGAACTAGAAAAAATAATGAGATAATAATAATGATGGTAATGATAAAATAACATTAATTTGGGGATAGAAAAACCTTTTCCAAGCTTGTCAAAGAAAAAATATATATCAAGAAATAAAAATCCACTTAACTTGTCTACTTTGAAGTTTATGATCTTAGTGAGGGAAAAATGCATCACTACCAAAGTCAGAAGTTGAACAGACTGAGGGAAATGTGGTTTACAAGATAGGTAAAGTGGCATCACAAGAAAAAAGAAAATTGACTTAAGGCAAAGGACGTGCTCAAATTACACGCTCAAGGAACAGTAGTTAATATAAAGAGATGTTTGACCTCATTGATATGTATAGAAATTCAATTTAAAAATAGTAAAATCTCGGGGTGTGTGGGTGGCTCAGTAGGTTAAGCAGCTGGCTCTTGATTTTGTCTCAGGTCATGATCCCAGGGTCCTGAGATGGAGCCCTGTCTTGGCCTCCTCGCTCAGTGGGTTGTCTGCTGGAAATTCTTTCCCTCTGCCCCTCCCCCTGCTCGAGTTTTTTTTTTTTTCTTTCTCTCTCTCTCAAATAAATAAATCAATCTTTTAAAAAAATAGTAAAATCTCATGTTTTGATATTAGGTTGATAAATAATTGGAGAACAAAAAATCCAGTGTTGAGAACATGTAAAGAAACAGCTATGCTCATTCACTTTTGGAAGGAATATACGTTAGCAGAATTCCTTGGAGGCAATTTGGAAACTTCTACCCAATTATAACATGTTTTTGATCTAGTAAGCCCATTTCTAAGAATGTGTCCTTAGAATCAGAGCACAAGTCCACAAGAAAACATATGGACCAGGCAATAAAATTGAAGTATTGTTCAAAATAATAAAGAACTGAAAACAACCCAGATTATTTAAATAAGTTATGGTTGGTTAATGCATCCATTCAACAAAACACTATACAGATTCTAAAAGGATTATATGTCTTTATATGAAATAATGAACTCAAAATATATTTTATGTAACAACATAAAAAAATGGAATGCATAATTTAATCTCACTTATTACATGCAAAGTTAGTCTTTGCATAGAAAATATCTATGCATATTGAATATTCCCCAAACTTTAACTGCCTTCATGGGGAGAGCAGAACTTTGGGGAACCCTCACATTCTCACTTTATTATTTCTTTCTTTATTTTTTGGATAATTTTCACTGAGAATGTTTTCTTTTTGTAATCAAAAATTTTTGAAGAAGAAATAAGGTCAAAGTTGGAATTATTAGGAAGACTTTTTTTAAAAGGTGAGATTTTTAAAGGCATGCATTAATTTCAAGACACATATGAAAATGCATTCAAATAAAATCAATTACTATTCTACATTTAGTAAGTACAAGGCACTGAACTCATCATTGAAGAGATTAGAGAGCACCTGTCTTCAAGACACTTAAACTTCATAAAAAAAGAAATAAATGAAGAAAGCATCACAAAATTTTAGCATAATATTTCAGAGGAAAAATCCACCTGAGAGTAATAAATAGATTCTAATCCCTCTGTCACTATTTGTGCTACCTTAGGCTGTATATGGGTTTCCATTTTAGTTCCTATAAATTAACAATTCATAACAGAATCACATGGTTCATTGCTTACCATATGATTTTAATTCAAAAGATAAATTCTCATCCAAAATATAAATATTATCAAAAGAAGTAATCTGTCATTAACTGACAAGTGATAGAACAAATCAAAGGAAAAAGAAATTTTAGAATGTGGTCATTAAAAAGGTGAATCAAAACCTGAAATGAAAATTAAGTACAGAATAGGTCAACAAGGGAAGAAATGATGATCCTTGGGAGAGTAAAAAATTACAAAAGGATGTACATAATAAATTAGAAGATATTCTTCATGGAATAAGCATATTTGTCAGAAGCAAAGCACTGAAGTGGTTGAGAAGTTTGGCTTTACTTCTTAGAGAATTAGGAACTACTGAACATTTTTCTTTTTGTGCAGTAAACACTAAGGTTAGAGTGGTATTTATTCAAATTTGAATAATAATTTCTAAGTGTCCACTACATGTCAGTCTTGTTGTACATCACCCCCAGAAACTGTGGTAAACCCAAGAGGTACAATGGACCCACCACTAGTGACATGTGGGAAAAACCCCAGAGGTGCTATTAGGGCTGAATTAGCATGGGTACCACTAGACTTTACAGACACTACTCATTGTCAATATTACATCTACTGTTTGAAAACATACTTTAATCTTTAGAGTCTCTGTCCCAAAAAAGCTGTATTGTCCACTTTGAAAAGGCTCTTCCCAAGGCTCCCTTTATGTCCTGATTCCTCAGGCTGTAGATGAAGGGGTTCAGCATGGGGGTGACAACAGTGTACATCACAGCCATGACAGTCTCTTTAACAATAGAATTATTAGCTGATGGGCACAAATAGAGGCCAATGATTGTCCCATAGAAGAGAGACACCACAGAGAGGTGGGAGCCACAGGTGGAGAAGGTCTTGCGGATGCCCCTGGCAGAAGGGACCTTGAGGATGGAGGACACAATCCGTGCATAGGATGAAGAGATCAACAGAAATGGAACAATAATGATGAGCCCTCCCAAAATAAAGATTACCATTTCATTTATCTGAATGTCAGAGCAGGCCAACTTTAGCAGAGCTGACATATAGCAGAAAAAGTGAGGGATCACATTATCAGCACAGAAAGACAGCCGAGCCATGAGCAGGGTGTGCAATAATGAGATAAAAGTAGTCAGCAGCCAGGACAGCACCACCCAGGGACAGACAGAGCTTGGGGCTCATGATGGTGGTGTAGTGCAGAGGGAAGCAGATGGCCACGTAGTGGTCATAGGCCATGGCCACCAGGAGGAAGCTCTCCAGGTCTGCAAAAATCAGGAAGAAGTACATCTGGGTCAGGCAGCCAGCATAGGGGATGGATGGGACTTGGCTCTGCATGTTCTGCAGCAATTTGGGCATTGTGACAGACGAGAAGCAGAGGTCAGAGAAGGATAAATTGCTGAGAAACAAATACATGGGCGTGTGGAGGTGGGAGTCCAGGCGAATGAGGATGATGATGAGAAGGTTCCCCAGGACGGTGGTAACATACATGGCCAGGAACAGGGCATAGAACAGGTCTCGCTGCTTTGGATCAATGGGTAGGCCCAGGAGAATGAATTCTGAGACAGCAGTTTGGTTTCCCATTTTCACATTGCTTTTGTTTTACCTTTTTAAAATTAAGAATAATTTGTATGAAAGTGTGAATATGTATATGTGTATGTGTGTGTGTGTATGTATTCTCCCAAGCTGCCTCTCCACCAGCTTTATCTGGAGCAAGGAGTGTGCAAAACCAAGTGAGGCTCTACCACCTCATAACCATCAGCACCTGCATCCTTCTCACCAAAATGCACCCAGCACTCCTACTCCAAAGAAAAGCCCATCTATTTGTTTGCCCACCCAGTTTACACACACCCTCAACCACCCACCTCAGTGGTGGGGCAAAGGAGGTGATGAGCCAAAACTGATCTGAGCCCATGTTCTGCACCTGCCACAGCCTGGGAACCATTGAGAACCATGGGGGGTTCCCCAAACTGCAGAATGGCACGAAGGTCTGAGTTACTGCAGATTAGAAGGCACTAGATGTTCTCTCATCGTCAGTAGGCACTAGAACCCAGGCCCCAGAACTTCAGATCCAGTTCCAAACACTTGAACTACCAGAAAAATGGCTCCTCCACTTTAATTTCTTTGTTACCTGGATTAATACTCTCCTAACCCACATGAAAATCTTGTCTGTTTTCTCTTTCAAGACTTAAAAAAAAAAAAAAAGACTTGATTGACCCAGGGGACACTAGTTAGAAAAGCAAGAGTTAGAAGGGAGAAGGAATGAGATGGACAGCAGGGTAAGCAGCTGAGTTTGGGAGGACCCCAGTGTGCATTTAAGTGCTGGGCCCTGGAGCCAGTCAACCTGCGATCACCTTACTACACCCATACCTGTACCATGACCTGGCCAAGAAACTTTTTTTTAAATTTAATTTATTTAAAAAACAATTTTTTTCTCACCATATCACATACCCTCCCCAATGTCCCTCACCCAGCTACCCCCTCCCTCTTACCCCCTTCCCCTTCAGCAACCCTCAGTTTATTTCCTGAGATTAAGAGTCCCTTATGGTTTGTCTCCCTCTCTGGTTTTGTTTCATTTTTCCCTCCCTTCCCCTATGATCTTCTGTCTTTTTTCTCAAATTCCTTGTATCAGTGAGATCATATGATAATTGTCTTTCTCTGATTAACTTATTTCGCTCAGCATAATACCCTCTAGTTCCATCCACGTTGTTGCAAATGGCAAGATTTCAGGTTTTTTTGTGTGTGTGTGCTGGCCAAGAAACTTAATCTCCGTTAGTCAGAGTTCCCCAATCAGCTCAATAGGAACACAACAGTACCTAATTTATTCTGCCAAAGAAAGTTAAGACCAAGTGTGGCATTGGTAAGATTTACTACTGCCATCATTAAGTTCTGTGATGAGGATGCAGTATTTTCCCAAGTACCCCTACCCTCATCTCTATCCCCTACACTATCCATGAGCAGAACACCTTGGTGCAAGTGAAGTAAGTGGAAAGGGGTATTGTGGGGTGGAAGAAACTACTGGCCCAGAAGGGACAAACATTTGGAACCCAAAGAGTGAGGATTTCCTCTGAAGTTATGACTTAAATCTATCCCTAGCTAAAGATAATAATACTAGGATAACTCAATGGAGGGTGAGGAAAACTGGCTTCATGGAAAGGGGCTCCCAAAATGGTCTTTTACACTCTGTTTACCTCACCCCCAAGCAAAACATTTAGGAGCCCACAGGAATCAGACTCCATCATTTACTGTCCTGTGACCTTGGCAAATTGTTGAACTCTTCCAACCTTACGCTCCATCATTAATGCATCTTACCTACCTTGCAGAATTGCAGTTTGGAATGATTGGCGCTTGCAAAGTATAAAGTACTCCACAAACATACAATTTATTTTTTCCCACTAATAGCTCTGATGATTCCCAGTTATACTCAGAGACAGGAATCGCTGTTGAGAGAGGAAAACAATGAGGCTGATGACTTCTAAATCATCCTGCAAGAGTTTCACTGTATAATTATGGAATCTTAATTTAATCTGTTAAAGGGGATTTTTTGGAGTAACTACCTCTTCTGAACCCCCTCCCAGCTTACCCAGCTTGTCTTAGTGTGGCTCCAGAGCCTGCCTCCTGTTTGTTACTTCCCCTTCAGCTAGAGGCCCTGCCATTGTCTTCCAACTCCTCTCTTCTATAATGCTCTGACCCCTGGGATCCCTGGGTCCCAACGAAACTCATTATTAACAAACCCAGTCCTTCCATCCACCCTTACTCCTGCACATTTCTGAGTAAGTCATACCCTGAGACAAAATTCTGGGTTTACCCTAAGTCTGATCTCAAGAAAGCTTTCCCCAGCCATTACAGCCCACACTAATATCTCCCTTCTTTACCTTCTGCCAATATCTGTCCGCTACAACAGTTATCAGAGTCAAATACTGTAGCACTTGGTCACCACTGTTATATGTTGTCCAATGATTTCTTCCACATATACCAACCCTCTCTTCTCAGGTGGGCTTTAAGCCCCATGATAGCAAGCATTGTGTCAATTGATTCACCCAGGAAATCCTTAATCTATTAGTTCATTAATGCATTTCTTCTAGAAATATTTACTGGGTACCTACTATGTGCAAGGCACTGAGCTCACAACTGTGGGAAAAACCAAGGTAGACATGGTTCCTGCCCTCAAAGACCAGCTAGATAGCTGGCAGACGTGGTAACTAAACAAGCTACTGCCAAGCATCACAAATATTATCATAGGGAAAATACTAGATGTGTTAAGAGTGCATATTAAGGGGGTGCATGGGTGGCTCAATGGGTTAAAGCCTCTGCTTTCAGCTCAGGTCATGATCTCAGGGTCCTGGGATCGAGCCCTGCATCGGGCTCTCTGCTTCATGGGGAGCCTGCCTCCCCCTTTCTCTCTGCCTACTTGTGATCTTTCTCTGTTAAATAAATAAATAAAATCTTAAAAAAAAAAAAAAGAGTGCATATAAAGGACACCTAACCTTATCCATTAGGTCAGAGAAGACTTTTTTTTTAATGATGTTTAAGCAGAATCTGAGGAGTTCTCCAGAAAAAGAAAATGAAAGCATCTAGAGAGGAAATAGCATATGGAAAAACTCAGAGGTGAGAGAGCCTGGAGCTTTTTAAAGGCAAAGGAAGTTCAGCGTGGCTGAGGTATAGCGCATGTGCTAGGAAGCAGGCAGAAGATAAGGGTCATTGGAAGGAGGGAAGGTGAGCGATACAGTTTGGTTATTCCTCAAAATGTTAAACATAAAACTGCCATATGATCCAGCAGTTACCCTCCTTGGTATTGTAAGGGCCTATTCAGCCAGAGCGGCCCCACCTCGGTTGAACAGCCATTTTGTTGTTTATGCATTAAAACTTAAATTGACCCTGCCCCGCCCTCCCCCCCCACCAAGGGAAATTACTTAAAAGCAAGTCCAGGAAACCAGTCCCAGGTATCAAAGCCCAAATACAAGGGCCGGTCAGGTCAGGTGGAGATAACAGCCTGAATGCAGGGTTGAGTCGGGTCTGGTGGAGACATCCAATCAGTAAAGCGCGCCACCTAGCTACCAAGGAGTGTGGGCTCCGCTTTTGGGCACCAATTCTCACCAAGGTGTTAGGCTAGTTCAAATGTCTACTATGGGGTGAATTGTAGTTCAATTGGCCACCTGTGTGGGACCTAGCATGACTGTGCAGCTTTCTCTGTGTATTGCAATCTCATTGGCTACCTGTGTATGGCCAGGCCCAACCACATGGCCTTTGCTCTATAAAAGTTAGTCTGTGAGGCAGGGAGGGGTAGCACTCTCTCGGCCCGACGGTTTGATTCTCGATGCTCGGTGCAAAATAAAGCTTTGCTTGACCTTCGCTTTGTATCAGGCTCGCTCTTTTAATCACGGACCCATTATTGGGGGACCCAACAGTATATACCTAAAAAACTGAAGTACTAACAAATACATGAATGTTCAGAGCAGCACCAGTCACAACAGCCCCAATGTGGAAACCACCATCAACTGATGACTGGATAAAGAACGTGGTGTATCCAGACAGTGGAATATTTTTCAGCAATGAAATAAAGTACTGTTACATACCATAATATGAATAAACCTTGAAAACATTATGCCAATTAAAAGAAGACAATCCCAAGAGCAACATATTATATGATATGATTTATATGAAATATCAAGAACAGGCAAATCCACCAAGTAAGCTGATGATTGCTAGGGAAAAATGGGTAGTGATCGTTAATGAGATTTTTTGGGGGGGTTATGAAAATGTTCTAAAATTGATTATGGTGATGGTTACACAATTCTGAGTATATAAAAATTAATTGTATACTTTAAATGGGTAAATGGTATAGTATGTGAATTATATGTTAACAAACATCTAATAAAAAACAAATGTTTTTTTAAAAAGATTTTATTTATTTATTTGACAGAGACACAGGGAGAGAGGGAACACAAACAGGGGGAGTGGGAGAGGGAGAAGCAGGCTTCCTGCTGAGCAGGGAGCCTGATGTAGAGCTCAATCCCAGGAGCCTGGGATCGGGACCTGAGCCAAGGCAGATGCTTAACAACTGAGCCACACATGTGTCCCCCCCCACCAAAACCAAGTCTTTATCATTGGAGAAATTTGTATATAGATTGTATTAAATATATGTATATTAATGTTTAATATCTCAGGTGTGATAATGGTATTGTAATTATGTATGAAAATGTTCTTGTTTCTAGGAGACCCTAAATGCTGAATTTGGTGGCTGTCTTGATGACTGAAAGTTATCTTAAATAGATCAGCCATTTTAGGGCGCCTGGGTGGCTCAGTGGGTTAAAGCCTCTGCCTTCAGCTCAGGTCATGGTCCCAGGGTCCTGGGATCGAGGCCCGCATCGGGCTCTCTGCTCAGCAGGGAGCCTGCTTCCTCCCCTTTCTCTCTCTGCCTGCCTCTCTGCCTACTTGTGATCTCTCTCTGTCAAATAAATAAATAAAATCTTTAAAAAAAAAAAAAGATCAGCCATTTTACTTATTTTTTTAAGTTTTTAATTTCTTTTAACATATAGTGTTACATTAATTTCAGGTGTAGAATATAGTGATTCAACATGGATCAGCCATTTTAAAAAGAAGAAGAAGAAAAGGAGAGAAAGAAAGAGGAAGGGGGGATGGGGGTAATGATTAGAAGGGAGAGAGAGTTTGATATGTGCTATAAATATGAATGAATGAGATATGAACAGATTTGAGCAACTGATGGAGTATAAACAAAACAAACTAATTTGAAATTAAGCTTGTAGCTTTTGTTTTGAATGTCATAGGTGTAATGACACAGGATTTTATCTCTTAAAATCTCTATTCCCACATTTCACTATTAAAATAGAAATTCAATCATTTATATATTTGTCAATTATGTGGTCATTCAATTATCAAATGTTAGTTTTTCAATTTTCTTTTTCCTGGTTATCATTGAAGTCAAACATCTTTTCATACTGTTTATTCTTCATGAATTTTCTTTTTTTCATTAACATATAATGTTTTGTTTGTTTCAGGGGTACAGGTCTGTGATTCATTAGTCTTACACAATTCACAGTGCGCACTACAGCACATACCCTCTCCAGTGTACATCACCCAGCCACCCATCCCTCCCACACCCCTCCACTCCATCAACCCCCAGTTTGTTTCCTGAGATCTTCATGGATTTTCTGTTAATATTTTTTTAAAGATTTTATTTATTTATTTGACAGAGATCACAAGTAGACAGAGAGGCAGGCAGAGAGAGAGAGACAGAGGAGGAAGCAGGCTCCCTGCCGAGCAGAGAGCCCGATGTGGGGCTCGATCACAGGACCCTGGGATCATGACCTGAGCCGAAGGCAGAGGCTTTAACCCACTGAGCCACCCAGGTGCCCCTCTGTTAATATTTTTTATGTATTAAGTTTTTATTCTAATTTCAGTATAGTTAACATAGACTGTTATATTAATTTCAGGTATACAATGTAATGATTTAACAATTCAATACATCACCCAGTGCTCATTACAACTCTTTAATCCCCATCACCTATTTCACTCATCCTCCTGCTCACTTCCCCTCTGGTAACCATCAGTTCTCTGTAGTTAAGAGGCTGAAAAATATTCCATTGTGTGTATATATTTACCATATTTTTTTTTTATCCATTCACCTACTGATGGACAATTGAGCTGCTTCCATCATTTGGTTATTGTAAATATGCTGCTATAAATATATGGATGTGTGTATCCCTTTGTCCCTTTGAATTCGTGTTTTGGTATTTTGGGAGGTAAATAGTCGTGCGTATTGGGTCATAGGACAGTTCCACTTTTAACTTTTTGAGAAAACTCCATACTGTTTTCCACAGTGGTTGCACCAGTTTGCATTCCACCAAGAGTGCAAGAGGCTTCCTTTTTCTCCACATCCTTGTCAGCTCTTGTTGCTTCTTGTGTTGCTGATTTTTAGCCCTTCTGACAGGTGTGAGGTGATAGTTCACTGTATTTTTGATTTGGATTTCCCTAATAGTGAGTGATGTTAAGCATCTTTTCACATGTTTGTTAGCCATCTGTATGTCTTCTTTTTGCTTTTTTTTTAAGATTTTATTTATTTATTTGACAGATCACAAGTAGGCAGAGAGATAGGCAGAAGGAGAGAGAGAGGGAAGCAGACTCCCTGCTGAGCAGAGAGCCCAATGTGGGGCTCGATCCCAGGACCCTGGGATCATGACCTGAGCCGAAGGCAGAGACTTTAACCCACTGAGCCACCCAGGTCCCCCTTTTTGCTTGTTTTTAATTGGATTATTTGGTTTTGGGGTGTTGAGTTGTATCAGTTCTTTATTTTGAAAACCAACCCTTTATCAGATATGTCACTTGCAAATATCTTCTTCCATTCTGTTGGTTGCATTTTAGTTTCATTGGTTGTTTCCTTTGCTGTGCAGAAGCTTTTCATTTTGATGTAGTACCAATAGTTTATTTTTGCTTTTATAACCCCTACCGCAGGAGACATATGTAGAAAAATGTTGCTACAGCAGATCTCAAGAAATATCACTGCCTTTCCTCTCTTCTAGGATTTTTATGCTTTCAGGGCTCACAGTTAGGTCTTTAGTTCATTTTGAATTTATTTTTGTGTATGCTTTAGGAAAGTGGTCCGGTTTCCTTCTTCTGCATGTGGCTGTCCAGTTTTGCCAACACCATTTGTTGAAGAGACTGTATTATTCCTATTAGATATTCTTTCTTCCTTTATCAAAGATTAAGTGACCATATAATTGTGGGTTTATTTTGGGGTTTTATGTTCTACTCCATTGATCTGTGTATCTATTTTTGTGCCAGTACCTACAGTTTTGATTGCTGCAGCTTTGTAATATAACTTGAAATCTGGAATTGTTACACCTCCAGGTTTGTTTTCCTTTTTCAAGATTGCTTTGGCTATTCAAGGCATTCAGTTTGTTTTATTTTTTATGACTTGTAAGTGTTCTTTGTATATTCTGAATTTTAATCTTGTGTTTTAGGCATATTACTGTCTGTCAATTTTCCTTCAAGTTTGTTTATGTTATCTTTTGTCTTAGATAAGTTTCCTCTTTTTATGTGGTCAAATGTGTCAAACATCAATATAAGCTTGTCAGTTTCCACAAAAATAATTCTTTTGAGAATTTAACTTGGATTGTATTGAATGTATTAGGATAACTGATGCTGTTAAAATAATGAGGTTTCAAAACTCATCAAAATGCACAATTTTAAATGGATCTACTTTAGTGTATAAAATTACTCTCCCCAATCTGTTTAAAAGGAGACATCCAGGGTCATTGTGTATGTCCACTATTGTGGTGTTCTTTAATATCTTTCAGTAGTTTTAAAATTTTCTTCTTATATTATTGCACATAAATTCCATGGCTATTGAGAATAGGGTCTATTTTTCATTTTCCTGTTAACGGAATTTTCTGTTATGGAGGAAAGTGCATTAATTTAATCTTTTTTTCTTGTCACTATATATCTGTTGTATGATGGCACTGAGATTTCAGTATTTATCCATTATAGAAATTAGTGTTACCTTAGTTGCCTCATGGATACAATAAGCTATTTTAAGAAATACAATATTAAGCGAAAATGTATCATGAAAGATTGTATGGCTGTTCTGGTAACTGAGTATAAAGTGACATAAATGAAGATATAGAAGAAAGGACAAAGAGCAGATTTGAAGGAACATGAAGAGTTCAATATTGTGCATGTTGAGCTTGAACAGTTCATAGAGCCTCAAGTGGAGATATCCAAAGGGCAGATGACAGTAACAGTTTGGACAAAGTCTTGACTTCAGACAGAGAGGTGGAGGTCACCAGAATGTACTTGAGGATGAAAATGGTGCGTTTGGATGCCATAGCTTAGAGAGGACAACTGAGGACACAAATGGACTGAGGTTGGAAAACTAGTCCATGCCATAAATGGAGCTAAGAGAGTTTTGGTTTCCGGGTTTTTTTTTGGGGGGGGGTTGTTTTATTTGGTTTAGTTTGGGTTTGTTATTAACGGGTGCTCTCTTTCTTTCTAAAGTGAAAGCCTATGAAAAGAAATAATAAAATCACAATTTGGGATATTACATAGATTCAACAATTGACACACTGTGTGACTTGACAAGAAATTGAGCAACATGCTTTTCAGTCTACAAAATAATAACCATATCTATTCCTTGGGATTGTCATGAGGTTCAGGGTAGGATAAAAACATAGATACAAAGTTCTTTTATGAACCAATTATATAAATTACTGAACAGAAAGTACCAAATAGAAAAGAGGCATCCTTAAACTCTGAACTTATTTACTAGCTTTCAACTTCTTTCCCCATTCCTGGGGAAAATTTTAGGTCCCCTCGGTATTTCTTATTCCCAGGTAAAGACAAAATAGACTCTTGTAGCAAGGGCTAGAAAAATCCATTTCAGCTCAGGCCAGTCAGAAAACAGAGAAGACATGAAAACAAATAAGGAGAGGGGGAAGGTTAAGAGATAAAATGATGTGAATCTTATGCAGAGAGAGGTAACTAGGAGACATTAAGAGGGAGGCTGGGAGGTGGAGATTCTGGATCTCATTTAGTATTGACCTTAGAGTATAGAGAATTATTTTATAAAATTATACCACAATGAAAGCAGAGTTCTGGCTTAAAAAAGGAACATAGTCTCCCATGAAAAATTAGTTAAAGAATATAAGGCATGAAGATCGTTTGAAACAGGAATTCTTAAACTATACTTTGCCAGAATCACCTGGGGAACACAAAGAGGAAGGCTTAGCCAGCAGGTCACCAAGACCTCTCTCCCCTAGTTCAACTGAATAGCTCAATTTCATCTCTTTTACATATTGAATAACTACCATATCATTTTAACAGAATGTTTCCACGGTAAGGAAAAAAATCTGGAATAATACTCCAAAATTATTGTATCTACTAGATAGAAATATGTAAAAATATAAAATGTTACCATCATGCAGAGAAGATAATGTTCTTTCTACAAAAGACTCTTCCCAGGGCTCCCTTCATGTCTCTGTTTCTCAAGCTATAGATGAAGGGATTCAGCATGGGGGTGACCACAGTGTACATCATGGCCATGACAGTCTCCTTAACAGTAGAATTATTAGCTGATGGGCATAAATAGAGACCAATAATTGTCCCATAGAACAGTGACACCACAGAGAGGTGGGAGCCACAGGTGGAGAAGGCTTTGTGAATACCCCTAGCAGAAGGGACCTTGAGGATGGAGGACACGATCCTTGCATAAGACATGATGATGAGCAGGAATGGGATGATGACAACAAGCCCTCCCATGATGAATATCACCAACTCATTAACTCGAGTGTCAGAGCAGGCCAGCTTCAGCAGAGCAGACAAATCACAGAAAAAGTGGGGGACTTTGTTGTCTGCACAAAACCACAATCTGGCCATGAGCAGAGTGTGTAACATAGCATGGAACATGGTCAGCACCCAGGAAAGCACCACCAGGGAGAGACAGAGCTTGGGGCTCATGATGGTGGTATAGTGCAGAGGGAAGCAGATGGCCACGTAGCGGTCATAGGCCATGGCCACCAAGAGGAAGCTCTCCAGGTCTCCAAAAAACAGGAAGAAGTACATCTGGGTCAGGCAGCCAGCATAGGGGATGGATGGGACTTGGCTCTGCATGTTCTGCAGCAATTTGGGCATTGTGACAGACGAGAAGCAGAGGTCAGAGAAGGATAAATTGCTGAGAAACAAATACATGGGCGTGTGGAGGTGGGAGTCCAGGCGAATGAGGATGATGATGAGAAGGTTCCCCAGGACGGTGGTAACATACATGGCCAGGAACAGGGCATAAAACAGGTCTCGCTGATCTGAATCAATGGGCAGGCCCAGGAGGACAAATTCTGAGATGACAGTTTGATTCTTTCTTGTCATTCTCTGTCTTCAGTATCTTTAGGAGGAAAAAAGTGTCCATTAAAACATGAATTTAAAACCGAACATATTTCTGTGATACATAATCTATTAGGTGCTCTGTAAAGATACTTTATATAATTCTCATCACAATAATTACCATTTCTATACTCCAAATCTCTAAGGACAGAATCTCTATGATCAGAAATGACTTTTCATCACTTCCTTTTAACAATGTTCCAAAATTTTAAAAAAGATTTTATTTTTTTATTTGATAGAGACACAGCGAGAGAGGGAATACAAGCAGAGGGAGTAGGAGAAGGAGGAGCAGGATTCCTGCCCAGCAGGGAGCCTGATGTGGGGTTTCATCCCAGGTCCCTCGGTTCATAACCTGAGACACTTAATGACTGAGCCACCTAGGCACCCCAACAATATTCCAACTTTTATAAAACACTCTTATCCATTGCTTCCTGAGACACTTATATATTGATTTTCCTCATACCTATCTTACCAGGCATCCTAAGTAACTCTAGTTTGTTTTGTCAAACTCTTCATGTTGATGTCTCAGGAGTTTTTCCTAAACACTGTTCTCTTATAATGCTACATATAGAATGAAGAAAAACTAATCTACTCCAAAGGATTTGATTACCGTTTAAACCTCAGGTGTAAATGACTCTAATCTATAAAACTGTGTACCTAGTTGCTTAATAATTATCTTCCCTTAGACTTTTCACATGCATTTTAAGCTCGGCAGATCCTAAAAGAAACTCAGGATCTCAAACCCCCCCTTCTCCCAATTCCAATTCCTTCCTCCTCTACTTACCCACATCTCGGTAAAAGATATCAAAATGCAAATCATACACCTGAGAGTTTTCTTCCCTTCCATCCTTTCTCTCATCCTCAATATCCAGTTTTTCAACATGTCTTTAAGATTCTGCCACATTAAACCTCTTTCTCATTCATCCATTCTTTCTCTCAACCATCACTATTCTGGCTGGGCTGACATCATGTCTTGTCTGTACTATTGGAATAACCTCTTCCCTCTTCACTCTTCTCCCTGCTCCACACTTGGACACTCTCTCCTTCAATATCTTTCATCCACACTGTGGCATTCTAAGATGAAAATCTGATCATCATTCTCCCTAAAGTCTTCACGGATTCTCATTGCTCTTAAGGAAAAGACAAAATTCCTCTCAAGGGAATTGCACAAAAGGTGCTTCAAGACCTGACCCTTGCTGACTTCCACAGCTTCACCTGGCCCCATAGTGACACTCACATTCACCTCTCCAGAAATCCTGGGCTTGAAAGGCACAATTTCTTGCCTGCAGCCTTTTCTACTTGCTGCTCCCCCTGCCTAGCATCTTCCTCTCTCTGCTCCCTCTTCAACTGGTTTGTTCCTACTTACCCTTCAGCCATATTACATGTCATTTACTCAGCTGTATCTCTCCTGGCCCCCTTGCCCAGACCAAGTAAGAACCTGCTACTATGTTTTTCAGGCATCCCATACTTGTCCCTCAAGCACTGAATGCCCAGGAGATTGGTTACAGCTGTTCTCCCTATTGGATTGTAAACATGCAGGAAAGGCCACGTCTGTCTTCACGGCTGCAGAAGTGTCAGCACCTGGCACAGTGCCTCATTATAGCACTGTGTTATGTTTCGTAAATATTCATTGGCTGTACTTCAGGCTGAGACATGCATTCTTTCAAATTTACAGACAGCAAACTCCTATTATGTTAAAATACTCATTCCTATTGAATCCTCTCAGAACAAGTACTCATTAGCTTCAACCATTTAGCACTAAATTTGTCACTATGTTACAGATTTATTAATGTAACACTGTACCCATGGAAAGTGTTGGGGTACCTCAGATAAGACTACCCTTTTCATGACTACAGATGATAAGATAATAGAGACATATTATCAGATATATAGATATATAAACATAGATATAGATAAAGATATAATCTCCCATTGGTTCTATTTCTCTGGAGAACCCTAATACACCTCAATGTGTCTAAAAGGTGACAAAGCAGAGAACTATCAAGAGATGTGGGAGGCTCCTTCATTAAAGACTGAACTGAATCCACCTGCTTAGACTACACCCTGCTGGTGTTGTTTGATCCACCCACATTAGCAGTTTTTACACATGGACATTACATACTGGCATTATAGTGGGAACAAACATCTAAGGGAAATCATACAGCTGGTTTTTCAGAATTTTGCTTCCTAATAAATGAGTGGGATCCATCTCTTGTGTTGAGGGTATGATGAGGAATCATTAACCAGAGACAACACTTGCAGATGCTACCCCTAATTATGTAATGACCCCTTCATCTTTCACCTATGGTCAGTAGTTCTCAGCCTGGACTGCCCGTAAGGATCACCTAGCACAGTGTTTCTAGAATTAAATACTCATGCAGATCACCCAGGCATTCTGCCAAAATGCTGATTCCGATTCAGCAGGCTGGTCCTATATTTTATTTTAGATTTTATTTATTTATTTGACACAGAAAGAGAGAACACAAGCAGGAGGAGCAACAGGCAGAAGGAGAGGGAGAAGCAGACTTGCCACCAAGCAGAAAGCCTGATGCAGGGCTCAATGTGGGGCAAGATCCCTGGGCCCTGGGATCATGACCTTGCTGAAGGCAGACACTTAGGTGTCCTATAGTTCTACATTTTTAATTAGCACCCAGTGACTGCAGTGCTGTGGTCCAGGGACTACGCAGTACATGGTAAATATATTTTAAATATAAATATTTAAAAATGAAGATTACTGGATGCCCTCAGATAAATATAATCACAATCTTAGAGGAGGCCTGTACAAAAAATGTTAAAGTTACCAGGTGATTCTAAAATAAAACAAGGGCTCAGACTACTACATTAAAGCCTACCACAAGACATGAACAGACATTTCTCCAAAGAAGACATACAAATGGCCAAAGACACATGAAAAAATACTCAACATCACCTGTCATCAGGGAAATACAAATCAAAACCACAATGAGATATCATCTTGCACCATTCAGAATGGCTAAAATTAACAAGACAGTAAGCAATGAGTGTTGACTTGAATGTGGAGAAAGGGGAACCCTCTTACACTGTCGGTGGGAATGCAAGCTGGTACAGCCACTCTGGAAAACAGTATGGAAGTTCCTCAAGAAGTTACAAATAGAAATACTCTATGACCCGCAATTGCAGTACTAGGTATTTACCCCAAAGATACAGATATAATGAAATGAAGGGGCACCTCTACCCTAATGTTCATACTAACAATGTCCACAATAGTCAAACTATAGAAGGAGCTGAGATTTCCTTTGACTGCTAAACAGATAAGGAAGATATCTATATCTATATCATCTATATCTATATATAATGGAATATTACTCAGCCATAAGAAATGATGAGTACTTACCATTTACATCTATGTGGATGGAACTGTACTAAGTGAAATAAGACAATCGGAGAAAGACAATTACCATATAGTTTCACTCATATGTGGACTATAAGAAACAGTGCAGAATATCATAAGGGAAGGGAGGGAAAATTGAATGGGAAGAAATTAGAGAAAGGGACAAACCATGAAAATTCTTAACTATGGGAAACAAACTGAGGGTTGCTGAAGGGGAGGTGAGTGGGGGAATTGGGGTAACTGGGTGATTGGCATTAAGGGGGACACATGATGTGATGAGCACTGTGTGTTATACACGACCAATGAATTGTGGAACACTACATCTGAAACTAATGTTGTTTTGGCTAATTGAATTAAAAAAATAATAAAACCTGCCACAAGAGCTGTCATTACATTGGAATTATACAGTCTTGTAAGAATACATGACACAGTAATATTTACAACTGTTATTATTGACAACAAAAATGTAACTGGTAAACATTAATTAAAATATTTCTAGAATGTAGGGAAGTCTTAGAAGGCAGGGAGGTGAAGAAGAGGAATGTTATCATACCTGAAGAACCATCCTGCAGAACATCACACAATTTTGCAAGACCCTTGAATTGGAAGGACCCTAAGGGTCCAGCTCATTCACCCTCTGCCCAACTTACCCAGTGTGTCTGAGGGTGACGCCAGCACAGTAACTTAAGGTCCTGTTTCCCTTTATTTACTAAGACATGTGAAGTGACAGCTTCTGTAGTCGTCATCTGTGTCTGCAACATCCTTTCTCACATCTCCTGTTCTATACATCCCTGGGCCTAAGAGGCCATGGATCCCAAAGGAGTCTAGATCTTAAAAGAACTCATTAAAGACAGAGAAATCCAGGACTCTTAGCACAAGTGCTCTGAGTCCTGGAGCAGTGACTGATTACATCACCAATCACACCTGACTATGCTTTGGGGGAAGGTGGGGAAGGAGAGAAGTTCATAATATGGATGCTTAATCATTCCCTGTTTAGGGAATGGACGGTAGTCCCATGGCGCTGGAGCTGACATTTTGGAAGGTGAAGGAGGATGCTTGGAAAAGCCATAGAAAGGGGCAGGGTCCAGGCTATGAATATTCTAAAATATTTTACAGGGTAAAAGGCTTTATCTTGTGGGCAAGAAGAAGTCATCAGTGGTCTTTGAACAAAGTACCATGAAAGACACATATTTTGGAAAGATTCCCAGGGTGGCATCACCTCTCACTACAACCCAGTTTCTCATAAACACACTCAAGGGGAGAGATAAACCTGCAGCTAATAAAGATTAGATCTCTATGACCCAATCATATGCAGATGCATAGGAAGTACTGGAATAAAAGACAGATCTCCCGGATTATTTTCAATTCTTCTTCATGCAGAGATAGAAAATGAAACTCAGATTTGAAACTCACTGAGGTACTTCTACACCATTAACTCTCTTGGAAAACCTTTATAGAACTTGGTGACCACCATCATTTCTACTTCTTCCCAAGTGTCAGATTACCCATTTTCCAGTTGTTCCTTGTACTGTAATTGATCACAAGGCTATGGTTGATATTTATAACTCCTTCTTTCACTACACATTCTATGTTCTCATTGGCCATCATCTCAGCTGTATGGGGCTCTTTCCATAGTATAATGGGAACCTTCATTCCTAGGGAATATGCACCCTTTTTGGTCCTGTCTTTATTAGGTTATTAGACTTTCCATTAAGATTTATTATTAAGTAAATAAAATACTAAGTGGCACCCAAGTGTTCCCCAGGATTTCAGACATGGTCCTATCTGTCCCAATTGTATAGAGCAATCTAGACTCCCCTTGGTAATCAATATCACCACCTCAGGAAGAATGGCAAACCTGCTCTTTATATATCAGTTCACATAAGAACAGCAAAATGTCCAGATGGAAGTTCATTGAATTGAACTTCCAATTCAGTGAAAACATTGCTATATAAAACCATCCCCTGATAGTAATAAGAATTATGTGGGACACTTCTCGTGCTCTATATTCATTCTTCAGTTTCATCTCTTGTTTTAGCCACAGCTACAGTGACTGCGCTGACTTCAACTAGCACCCGAATTCTGCTGCACATGCTCCTTGTTTCCCGCTCTGGGACTTCTCTAATGCTACAAAACAGGATGTCGGCAGGGGGCGGAGGGGCTTTCTTAATACCCATACAAATATTTAGGTGTATGATCCATTTTGTGTGAATTGTAGAGAGTGTGAGGTATTGATTTATTATTATTGTTGTTATTATTATTTTGCATATGGAAATAAAGTTTTTCCAGCAGCTGATTGAAAATATTATTTTCCACAAATTATCTTTGCATCTTTGTCAATAATCAGATGGGCAGTACTTTAGTGGATCTATTTCTGGACTCTATATACTATTCTATACTCTTATACTGATCCATATTTCTATATTTTCTCCAATACCACACTTTTCTGTTTTAATTTAACAGTAAGTCTGGAAATGAGGTAGTATGAGCCCTTTAACTTTGTTTTCTTTTCCAAAATCAGTTTCTTTTTTTTTTTTTAGTTTCTTCGCTTTACATATAAATTTTATAATCAGATGGTCACTTTGTACCAAAGAAGTCCTGAAGGAATTTTGATTGAAATGGTGTTCAATCTCTAGATCAGTTTTGGTAGAGTTGACATCTTAACAATGTTGAGTCTTTCATCCATGCATGATTTATATCTATCCATGCTGTTCTTTGATTTCTGTAATCAGTGTTTGCAGTTTTCAAGATGTGGATCATGCATATATTGTGTAAGATTTATACGTATTATATGTATTTATACGTATAAATTTATACGTATTGTGTAAGATTTATACTTATTAAGTGGTTTGGTGCTAGGGTCAATAGTTATTTATTTATCTATCTATTTATTTAAGAGAGAGTATGAACAGGGGGAGGGGCAGGGGGACAGGGAGAGAGAGGGAATCTCCAGCAGACCCCCTGCAGAGCTTGGAGCTGACAGGGGGCTCCATCTCATGATCCTGAGATTAAGACCTGAACCAAAATCAGGAATTGGATGTTTAACTGACTGAGCCACCTGGGAGCCCCTAAAATAGTACTCTAAAGAGTTTTTCCACTTTACATATGTTTATTGTCAGTTAATATAAATTTCATTTTAACGTATTAGCATTATTTTATATTTACACACAGAAATAAACATCTTAATACATTGACTTTATATCCTATGGTAATACTAAATTCACTTCTTCTGGAATGACTTTTTATGTTCTTTGGGATTTTCTAAATAGACAATCCAGTTGTCTATGAACAGAGATGGTTTAATACTTTCCACTATATATAACTTTTATTTATTTTCCTTGTCATTTCTCACTGCTTAGGATTTCAAATATAATGCTAATAACAGTGGTAGGATCAAACATTTTTACTTTGTCTCTGAACTTAGGGAGAAAGCATTCAATCTCTTACCATTTAGTATGATATTACCTAAAACTTATTTTCACCACCTTTTTATTTAAATTCCACTTGGTTAACATACAGTGTAATATTAATTTCAGGTGTATAATTTAGTGATTCATTATTTACATACAATATCCAGTGTTCATGGCAACGAATGCTCTCCTTAATACCCAATTTAACCCATTCTCCCCACTTCTCCCATTCGTCCACCACCCCTTCAGTAACCTTCAGCTTCTTCTCTATAGTTAAGAGTGTTTTTCCTGGCTTGCCTCTTTTTTCTCCCTCCATGTTCATTGGTTTTGTTTCTTAAATTACACGTATGAGTGAGATGATATGGTATTTGTCTTTGACTGACTTATTTTGCGTAGCACAATACTCTCTAGCTTCATCCATGTCATTACAAATGGCAAGATTTCACTCTTTTTTTAATGGTTGAACAATATTCCTTTGTAGATATATGTCACATCTTCTTTATCCACTCCATGGACATTTGGGTTCTTTCCATGATATGGCTATTGTTGATAATACTGCTGTAAACATCAGGGTGTACTGGGGTGCCTGGGTGGCTAGTGGGTTAAGCCTCTGCCTTCAGCTTAGGTCATAATCCCAGGGTCCTGGGATGGAGCCCCTCATCAGGCTCTCTGCTCAGTGGGGAGCCTGCTTCCCCCCCGCCAACCTCTCTCTGCCTGCCTCTCTGCCTACTTGTGATCTCTGTCAAATAAATAAATAAAATCTTAAAAAAAAAAACCAAACCCATCGAGGTACATGTATCCTTTGAATCAGTACTTTTTGTATCCTTTTGGTAAATACCTAGTAGTGAAATTACTAGAATTATTTAAAATTAGGGTAGTTTTATTTTTTTCTTTTGAGAAAACTCCATACTGTTTTCCAGAGTGGCTACACCAGTTTGCATTCCCACCAACACTGCACCAGTTTGCATTCCCATTTTTCCTCATCTTCATCAACAATTGTTTCCTGGGTTGTTAATTTTAGCTATTCTGACTGGCATGAGGTAATATCTCTGTAGTTTTGATTTGTATTTCCTTGATGATGAGTGATGTGGAGCATTTTTCATGTGTCTATTGGCCATCTGTATATCTTCTTTGGAAAAATGTCTATTCATGTCTTCTGCCCATATTTTTGGTGTTGAGTTTTACAAGTTCTTTATAGACTTTGGATACTAACCCTTTATTGGATGTGTCATTTGAAAATGTCTTTTCCCGTTCTTTAGGTTGCCTTTCAGTTTTGTTCATTGTTTTCTTTGCTGTGCAGAGGCTATTTTGATGAAGTCCTGGTAGTTCATTTTGCCTCAGGAGACATATCTAGTAAGAAATTGTTACAGCTAATGTGAAAGAGGTTACTGCCTGTATTCTCCTCTAGGATTTTGATGGTTTCCTATCTCACATTTAGGTCTTTCATCCATTTTGAATTTATATTTGTGTATGGTTTAAGGAAAATGGTTACGTTTCATTCTTCTTCATCTTGCTGTCCAGTTTTCTGAACACCATTTCAGGAAAAGACTGTCTTTTTCACATTGGATAGTCCTTCCTGCTTTGTCAAAGACTAGTTGACCATGTTGTATGGGTACCTTTTGGGGTTTTCTATTCTGTTCCATTCATCTGTGTGTCTATTTCTGTGCCAGTACCATACTGTCTCGATCACTACAGTTCTGTAAGAGAACTTGAAGTCCAGAATTGTGATACCTCCAGCTTTGCATTTCTTTTTCAAGGTTGCTTTGTCTATTTGGGGTCTTTTGTAGTTCCATACAAATTTTGGGATGGTTTCTTCTAGCTCTATAAAAAAATGTTGGTATTTTTTAAATTCAAAATCAATTAATTAACATACAGCTTACTATTAGTTTCAGAGGTAGAGTTTAATGAGTGATTCAACAGTTGTTCATTACATTAAGTGCCCTCCTTAAGGCCCATCATCACCCAGTTACCCCATCCCCCCACACACCTCCACTCCAGCAACTCTCAACTTGTTACTTGTAATTAAGGGTCTCTTATGGTTTGTCTCCCTTTCTGATTCTGTCTTGTTTTAATTTTCCCTCCCTTCCCCTATATTCATCTGTTTTGTTTCTTAAATTCTACATATAAGTGAGATCATATGATACATATGATATATATTTCTCTTCCTCTGATGATCAAGTTCCACCCACATCATGGCAAATGGTAAGATTTCATTTTTTAAAAGATTTTATTGATTCACTTGACAGAGAGAGAGGAGTGAAAGAGAGAGAGTACAAGCCAGGGGGACAGTAGATGGAGAGGGAGAAGCAGGCTCCCCACTGAGTAGGAAGCCCCATTCAGGACTTGATCCCAGGACCCTGAGATCATGACCTGAGCTGAACCAGATGTTCAACCAACTGAACCAACCAGGAGCCCCAAGATTTCATTTTTGATGGCTGAATAATATTCCACTCTGTGTGTGTGTGTCCATTCAGCTGTCAATGGACCTCTGGGCTCTTTCTATATTTTGGATACTTTGAACATTGCTGCTATAAACATTGGGGTACCGGTGCCCCTTTGAATCACTATGCTTGCATCCTTTGGATAAATACCTAGTAGTGCAATTACTGTGTTATAGGGCAGGTGCATTTTTAACATTTTGAGGAACCTCCATAGTGTTATCCAGAGTTTCTGTACCAGTTTGCATTCCCACCAAAAGTGTAGGTGGGTTCCCCTTTCTCCTCATCTTCTCCAACATCTGTGATTTCCTGACTTGTTAATTTTAGTCACTCTGACTGGTGTAAGGTGGTAGCTCATTGTGGTTTTGATTTGTATTTCCATGATGTCCAGTGATGTTTGGCATTATTCATGTGTCTGTTGGCCATTTGGATGTCTTCTTTGAGGAAATATCTGTTCATGTCTTCTGCCCATTTCCTGATTGGATTGTTTCTTTTTGGGCGTTGAGTTTGATAAGTTCTTTATAGATTTTGGATTCTATCTGATAAGGCACTTAGAAACATCTTCTCCCATTCTGCTGGTTGTCTTTTGGTTTTGTCAACTGTTTCCTTTGCTATGCAAAAGCTTTTATCTTGATGAAATCCCAATAGTTTATTTTTACCTTTGTTCCCCTTGCCTTTGGAGATGTGTTTAGAAAGAAGTTGGTCACAGAGGTTGCTGCCTGTGTTCTTCTTTAGGACTTTGATATATTCCTCTCACAATTAGGCCTGTTATCCATTTTGAGTTTATTTTTGTGCATGATGTAAGAAAGTGGTCTAGTCTCTCTGCATGTGGCTGTGCAATTTTCCCAACACCATTTGTTGAAGAAACTGTCTTTTTCCCACTGGATAATCTTTTCTGCTTTGTCAGAGATTAGTTGTCCATAGAGTTGAGGGTCCATTTTGGGGTTCTTTATTCTGTTCCATTGATCTATGTGCCAATACCATATCCTGATGATTACATTTGGTAATATAGCTTGAAGTCCAGAACTGTGATACCAACAGCTTTGGTTTTCTTCTTCAACATCCCTTTGACTTTTTGGGGTCTTTTTTGGTTCTATTCATGTTTTAATTTGTTCCAACTCTATGAAAAACGTTAATAGTATTTTGATAGGGATTGCCTTGAATGTATAGATTGCTTTGGGTAGCACAGACTGTTTAACAATGCTTGTTCTTCCAATCTATGAGCATGGAATGTTTTTCCAATTCTTTGTGTATTCCTCATTTCCTTTCATAAGTGTTCTATAGTTTTCAGCGTACAGATCTTTAACCTCTTTGATTAGGTTTATTCCTAGGTATCTTGTGTTTTTTGGTGAAATTGTAAATGGAATCTTGATTTCTCTTTCTTCTGTCTCATTGTTAGTGTATAGAAATGCAACTGACTTCTGTGCATTGACTTTCTATCCTGCCACATTGCTGAATTCCTGTATGAGTTCCAGCAATTTGGGGGCGGGGTCTTTTGGGTTTTCCACATAAAGTATCATGTCATCTGCAAAGAGCAAGAGTTCTGCTTCTTCTTTGCCAATTTGGATGCCTTTTATGTCTTTTTGTTGTCTGACTGTTGATGCTAGGACTTCTACTACTATGTTGAACAACAATGGTGAGAGTGGATATCTGTCATGTTCCTGATCTTAAGGAAAAGCTCTCAGTTTTTCTCCATTGAGAATGATATTCACTGTGGGTTTTTTTGTATATGGCTTTTATGATATTGAGGTATATTCCCTCTATCCCTATACTGCAGAGAGTTTTAATCAAAAAAGGATAATGTATTTTGTCAGCTGCTTTTTCTACCTCTATTGAGAGGATCATATGATTCTTGTCTTTTCTTCTATTAATTTGGTGTGTCATATTGATTGACTTGTGGATTTGAACCACTCTTGCAGCCCAGGAATAAATCCCACTTTGTTGTCATGAATAATCCCTTTAATGTACTGAGGATCCTATTGGCTAGTATCTTGGGAAGAATTTTGGCATCCATGTTCATCAGGGACATTGGTGTGTAATTCCATTTTTTGATGGGGTATTTGTCTGGTGTTTGGGATTAAGGTAATGCTGGCCTCATAGAATGAGTATGGAAGTTTTCCTTCCATTTCTATTCTATTTCTAGAGTAGGTATTATTTCCCTTGTAAATGTGTGGTTGAATTCTGCTAGGAGGCCCTCTGGCCCTGGACTCTTGTTTGTTGGGAGATTTTTGATTATTGCTTCAATTTCGTTGCTCACTATGCATCTGTTCAGGTTTTCTATTTCTTCTTGTTTCAGTTTTGGAAGTATATATGTTTCTAGGAATGCATCCATTTTTTCCAGATTGCCTAATCTGTTGACATATTGTTTTACATAAGATTCTCTTATAATTGTTAGTATTTCATCAGTGTGGTTGTGATCTCTCCTCTTTCATTTATGATTTTATTAATTTGGGTCCTTTCTCTTTTCTTTTTGATATGTCTGGCTAGAGGTTTATTGACCTCATTCTTTCAACAAAGTAGCTACTAGTTTCATTGATCTCTTCTACTGTTCTTTTGGTGTCTATGTCATTGATTTCTGCTCTGATCTTTATTATTTCTCTTCTGCTGGATTTAGGTTTTACTTACTATTCTTTTTCCAGCTCCTTTAGGTGTAAGTTTAGGTTGCGTATTTGAGACTTTTCTTGTTTCTTGAGAAAGGCTTATATTGTTATACACTTCTCTCTACGACTGCCTTTGCTGCATCCCAAAGGTTCCGAACTGTTGTGATTTCATTTTCATTTGTTTCCACTAATTTTTAAAATTCTTCTTTAATTTCCTGGTTGACCCATTCATTCTTTAGTAGGATGCTCTTTAACCTCCAAGCATTTGTGTTCCAAATTTTCTCTCATGATTGAGTTTAAGTTTTTAAAGCACTGTGGTCTATGGCATTTTTCAAAGAGCTGGAACAAACAATCCTAAAATTTGTATGGAACCAGAAGAGACCCTGAATTGTTAAGGAAATGTTGAAAAAGAAAAACAAAACTGGGGGCTTCATGTCGCCATTTCAAGCTTTACTACAAAGCCGTGATCACCAAGACAGCATGGTACTGGCACAAAAACAGACACATAAACCAGTGGAACAGAGTAGAAAGCCCAGATACGGACCCTCAACTCTATGGTCAAATAATCTTTGATGAAGCAGGAAAAAATATACAGTGGAAAAAAGACAGTCTCTTCAATAAATGGTGCTGGGAAAATTGGACAGCTATGTGTAGAAGAATGAAACTCAACCATTCTCTTATACCATACACAAAGATAAACTTGAAATGGATAAAAGACTTCAATGTAAGGTAGGAATCTATCAAAATCCTAGAGGAGAATATAAGCAATAACCTCTTCAATATCGGCCACAGCAACTTCTTTCAAGATATGTCGCCAAAGGCAAAGGAAACAAAAGCAAAAATGAACTTTTGGAACTTCATCAAGATCGAAAGCTTCTGCACAGCAAAGGAAACAGTCAACAAAACAAAGAGGCAACCCACAGAATGGGAGAAGATATTCGCAAATGACACTACTGAAAAAGGGCTGATATTCAAGATCTATAAAGAACTCCTCAAACTCACACACACTAAACAGATAATTATGTCAAAAAATGGGCAGAAGACATGAACATACACTTCTCCAAAGAAGACATACAAATTGCTGACAGGCACATGAAAAAATGTTCATCATCATTAGCAATCAGGGAGATTCAAATCAAAACCACATTGAGATACCAACTTAAAACAGTTAGAATGGCCAAAGTTAACAAGACAGTAAACACCAAGTGTTGAAGAGACACTGTTGGTGGGAATGCAAGTTGGTGCAGCCACTTTGGAAAACAGTGTGGAGCTTCCTTAAGAAATTAAAAATAGAGCTACCCTATGACCCTGCAATTGCACTACTGGGTATTTACCCCAAAGATACAGATGTAGTGAAAAGAAGGGCCACCTGTACCCCAATGTTCACAGCAGCAATGGCCACGGTTGCCAAACTCTGGAAAGAACCTAGATGCCCTTCAATGGACGAATGAATAAAGAAGATATGGTCCATATGTACAATGGAGTATTATGCCTCCATCAGAAAGGATGAATATTCAACTTTTATATCAACATGGTTGGGACTGGAAGAGATTATGCTGAGTGAAATAAGTCAAGCAGAGAGAGTCAAGTATCATATGGTTTCACTTACTTATGGAGCATAAGGAGTAACATGGAGGACATTGGGAGATGGAGAGGAGAAGTGAGATGGGGGAAATCGGAGGGGGAGATGAACCATGAGAAGTTGTGGACTCTGAGAAACAAACTGAGGGTTTTGGGGTGGGGGGGTGAACCTGGTGGTGGGTATTAAGGAGGGCACATATTGCATGGAGCACTGAGTGTGGTGCATAAACAATGCAAAACATAAATAAATAAATGTAAACAATTTTGGAACACTGAAAAGAAATAAAATAAAATAAAATAAAATGGAAAAGAAATAAAGCACTGTGGTCTGAAAATATGTGGGTAATAATCCCAATATTTTGGTACTTGATTTGGTACAGTTAAGACTTGATTTGTGACCCAGTATGTGATCTATTCCGGAAAATGTTCCATGTGCACTTGAGAAGAATGTGTATTCTGTTGCTTTAGGATGAAACACTCTGAATATATCTGTGAAGTCCATCTGGTCCAGTGTGTCATTCAAAGCCCTTGTTTCCTTGTTAAATCTTCTGCTTAGATAACTTGTCCATTGCTGTAAGTGGGGTGTTAAACTCCCCTACTATTATTGTATTATTGTCAATGAGTTTCTTTAATTTTGTTATTAATTGGTTTATATAATTGGCTGCTCCCAAGTTAGGGACTTAATATTTACAATTGTTAGGTCTTCTTGTTGGATAGGCCCGTTTATTATCATATAGTGTCCTTCTACACCTCTTATTACAGTCTTTGGTTTAAAATCTAGTTTGTCTGATATAAGGATTGCTACCCCACCTTTCTCCTGACATCCATTAACATGATAAATGGTTCCTACACCCTCACTTGCAATCTTGAGGTCTCTTTGGATCCAAAATGAGTCTCCTGGGGCCGCCTGGGTGGCTCAGTCGGTTAAAATGAGTCTCCTGTAGACAGTATATGGATAGGTCTTGCTTTTTTGTCCAGTCTGTGTCTTTTGATTGTCTGATATAAGAATTGCTACCCCACCTTAATTTTGATGTCTATTAGCATGATAAATGATTCCCACTCCCTCACTTGCAATCTGGAGGTCTCTTTGGGTCTAAAATGAGGCTCTCATAGACAGCATATAAATGAGTCTTTCTTTTTTATCCAGTCTGCCTTTTGATTGAGCATTTAGTCCATTTACATTCAGAGTAATTATAGAAAGATATGAACTTAGTGCAATTGGATTACTTGTAATGTTGCTGTTTCTGTAGATTGTCCCTGTTCCTTTGTGGTCTTTGTTACTTTGGGGCTCTCTCTCCGCTCAAAGGATCCCTTTTAATATTTCTTGCAGGGTTGTTTTAGTGATCACAAATCCCCTTAGCTTTTGTTTGTCCTGGAAACTCCTAATCTCTTCTAATCTGAATGATAGGCTTGCTGGATAAAGTATTCCTGGCTGCATATTTTTCTCATTTAACACCTTAAATATATCATGCCAGTCCTTTCTGGCTGCCAGGTCTTGTGGAGAGGACTGCTGCCAGTCTTAACTTTCTACCCTTGTAGGTTAAGAACATCTTGTCCTGAGCTTTCAGGATTTTCTCTTTATCTCTGAAATGTGCAAGTTTCACTATTATATGCAGAGGTGTTGACCTATTTTTATTGATTTTGAGGGGGATTCTCTGTGCCTCCTGGACTTGAATGCCTGTTTCTTTCACCAGATTAGGGAAGTTCTCAGCTATAATTTGTCCAAATAAACCCTTTCCTTCTCTCTCTTTATCTTCTTCTGGGACCCCTATTTTCTAATTTTATTTCCACTTTATTGTATTGCCAATCTCTTGAATCCACCTTTGGTGATCCAGTAGTTTTTATCTTTTTTTTCTCAGCTTCCTTAATCTCTGGTTTGGGTTTTTTTTTTTTTTTTTTTTTTTTTTTTGTCTTCTGTATCACTGACTCTCTCTTCTGCCTCATTTATCCCAGCAGTGAGAGCTGCATCTGAGTAATAGCCTTTTTAATTTTGGCCTGATTATATTTTAGTTCTTTTATATATCCAGAAAGGTATTCTCTATGTCTTCTATGCCTTTTTCAAGCCCAACTAGTTTCTTTATAATCATTATTTTGAATTCTAGTTCTGACATCTTACTTATACCCATATTAATTAAATCCCTGGCTGTCAGTACTGCCTCTTGTTCTTTCGTTTGTGGTGAGTTTCTCTGTCTCATTGTTATGTCCAGAAAAGAGGAGATGAAAGAGAGAGAAAAGACAAAAATATAAACACCACCACCAGAAAAATACAAACCAATCAGAAGAAAAAGATAAAACCAAAAAATGAGAAAAAATAAAAGTAAAAGAGAACAAAACAATAAACTAGATCCTGGGTGTATTTTGGTCTGTTTGTCAGAAGAAACTAGATCCTGGAGTAGGAAAGAGAGAAAAATTTTTATATATACAAAAATAAAAGGGGCGCCTGGGTGGCTCAGTGGGTTAAGCCTCTGCCTTCGGTTCAGGTCATGGTCTCCGGGTCCTGGGATCAAGCCCCGCATTGGGCTCTCTGCTCAGCAGGGAGCCTGCTTCCCTTCCTCTCTCTCTCTGCCTGCCTCTCTGCCTACTTGTGATCTCTGTCTGTCAAATAAATAAATAAAATCTTTAAAAAAATAAAAAATAAAAATAAAATTGAATACAATGAAAGGAAACCAAAGATAAAAAATATATATCACGTAAATATAAAAATAAAAACTGACAAAAAAAGAATTGATAAAAAAAGAAAATAGCTGAAAATGAAAGAGTAAAAATGAAAGTCTCAAGAATAATAATTAAAAAAAAAAAACCCTACGAATAGTATATATTGTTTTCCCCAACAGCCAAAATTTTCAGTTCTCTATCATCAGTAAACTTGTTGTTAGAGGGATGTTCCTGCTGGTCTCCCAGAAGAGGGGCCTGTTGAGCTGATTCTCAGATGTCTTTGCCAAAACGGAATCCACGCCCCTTGCAGGGGGCCAGGGTCAGTGTAAGTGGCTCTGGATTGCACCATGTGGTGCTGTTTTGCTCCCGGAAGGCTTTCAGCACCAATTGGGGGTGATGAAAATGGCAGTGCCTCCATATCTAGCTCCAGAGCTGAAAATTCCTGCCCCCCACTCTTCAGTGAGCCCTCACAGAAAAGCAGTCAATCACTTTTGCCTCCCTGATTTCTGTCCAAACTCGGTGTTCACCCAGCCTGTGACCAAGTGTTTTTATCTCAGGCACACACACCCTTTTTGAGTCTCCAAACTTTATGAACTCCTGTGGTGCACATCCATGCTCCTCCCAGAAGAGGGAGTGGGGATCTTACCATGCTGCTTATTGCTGGGATGCTGCTTGGAGAGCATTCACCTGATGGTGCAGTTGTTCATGGTTTACAGAAATACCAAGCAGAAAGCTAGAGCCTAGACTTGCTGTTTGCAGCTGGCTTCCCCTCTACAACACTTGCAAACTCTGCCACACTTTGGCACCCCCATCCTTTTTTTTTTTTTTTCTTTTCAGCCTAACAGTATTCATTGTTTTTGCACCACACCCAGTGCTCCATGCAATACATACCCTCCTTGGGCGCCTGGGTGGCTCAGTGGGTTAAGCCGCTGCCTTCGGCTCAGGTCATGATCTCAGGGTCCTGGGATCGAGTCCCGCATCGGGCTCTCTGCTCAGCAGGGGGCCTGCTTCCCTCCCTCTCTCTCTGCCTGCCTCTCTGTCTACTTGTGATCTCTCTCTGTCAAAGAAATAAAAAATCTAAAAAAAAAAAAAAAATACATGCCCTCCTTAATACCCACCACCTGGCTCCCCCAACCTCCCACCCCCCACCCCTTCAAAACCCTCAGGTTGTTTTTCAGAGTCCATAGTCTCTCATGGTTCACCTCCTCTTCCAATTTCCCTCAACTCCCTTCTCCTCTCCATCTCCCCATGTCCTCCATGTTATTTGTTATGCTCCACAAATAAGTGAAACCATATGATAATTGACTTTCTCTGCTTATCTTATTTCACTCAGCATAATCTCTTCCAGTCCCGTCCATGTTGCTACAAAAGTTGGGTATTCATCCTTTCTGATGGAGGCATAATACTCCATAGTGTATATAGACCACATCTTCCTTATCAATTCGTCCGTTGAAAGGCATCTTGGTTCTTTCCACAGTTTGGCGTCCATGGCCATTGCTGCTATAAACATTGGGGTACAGATGGCCCTTCTTTTCACTACATCTGTATCTTTGGGGTAAATATCCAGTAGTGCAATTGCAGGGTCATAGGGAAGCTCTATTTTTAATTTCTTGAGGAATCTCCACACTGTTCTCCAAAGTGGCTGCACCAACTGGCATTCCCACCAACAGTGTAAGAGGGTTCCCCTTTCTCCACATCCTCTCCAACACATGTTATTTCCTGTCTTGCTAATTTTGGCCATTCTAACTGATGTAAGGTGGTATCTCAATGTGGTTTTAATTTGAATCTCCCTGATGGGCTAGTGATGATGAACATTTTTTTCATGTGTCTGATAGCCATTTGTATGTCTTCATTGGAGAAGTGTCTGTTCATATCTTCTGCCCATTTTTTGATATGATTATCTGTTTTGTGTGTGTTGAGTTTGAGAAGTTCTTTATAGATCCTGGATATCAACCTTTTGTCTGTACTGTCATTTGCAAATATCTTCTCCCATTCCGTGGGTTGCCTCTTTGTTTTGTTGACTGTTTCCTTTGCTGTGCAGAAGCTTTTGATCTTGATGAAGTCCCAAAAGTTCATTTTCGCTTTTGTTTCCTTAGGCACCCCCATTCTTTTTGTGACCCTGGGGATCCTGAGGCCATACTATCCCACCTGGGATTCTTCCCTACTTTGCCACTTGAGCCCCTTTCAGGCAGGAACATCCCCCTCTGGAACAGACTTCTGAAAGTTCCAATTTTGCACTCTGCTGCTTATAATACTTTCCAATAGCCAGATTAAGGAAGTTCTCTCCCACCACAGTTTATCTTCCAATATATTGCCTTGGACTCACATCTCCATACCTCCTACCTTGCAAAAAGTGGTCACTTTTCTATTTGTAGAATCAAAGCAATCCAACAGAACATTAAAAGAATCATTCAACATGATCAAATGGGATTTATTCTTGGGTTACAAGGGTGGTTCAATATTCACAAATCAATGTGATACACCATATTAATGAAAGAAAGGATAAGAACCATGTGATTTTTTAATAGATGCAGAAAAAACATTTGACAAAGTACAATATCCATTCATGATTTTAAAAAAACCCTCAACAAGTGGGGATAGAGGGGACATACTTCAACATAATAAAGGCCATATATGAAAAACCCACAGCTAATATCATCTTCAATGGGGAAATACTGAAAAGATTTTCCTCTATGGTCAGGGATAAGATGGGGATGTCTCTCACCATTGTTATTTAACAAATACTGGAAATCCTAGCCTTGGCAATCAGACAACAACAACAAAAATAAAAGGCATCCAAATGAGCAAGGAAGAAGTCAAACTTTCACTATTTGCAGATGACATGATACTCTATATAAAGAACATGAAAGACTTCAAAAAATTGTGAGAGCAGTTACCCAAATTCAGTAAAGTCACAGGATACAAAAATCAACATCCAGAAATCTGTTGCATTTCTAGACACTGGTAATGAAACCTCAAAAAGAGAAATAAAGGAATCAATCCCATTTACAATTGCACCAAAACCCATAAGACACGTAGGAATAAACCTAACCAAAGAAGTGAATGACCTGTATTCTCAAATGTATAAAACACTGATGAAAGAAATGGAAGAGGAAAGACATCGGAATGAAAAACTTACCATGCCCATGGATCAGAAGAACAAGCATTGTTAAATTGTCTATACTCCCCAAAGCCATCTACACATTATATGCAATCCCAATCAAAATACCACTAGCATTTTTCACAGAGCTAGAACAAACAATCCTAAAATTTGTGTGGAACCACAAACAAGGAAGACCCCAAACAAGGAAGGCTGGAGGCATCACATATCCAGACCTCAAGTTATATTACAAGGTTGTAGTGATCAAGGCAGTATAGTACTGGGACAAATACAGACATATAGATCAATGGGACAGAATATAAAACCCAGAAATAAACCCACAATTATACGGTCACTAACTCTTCAACAAAGCAGGAAAGAATATCCAATGGAAAAGATAGTATTTTCAACAAATATTGTTGGGAAAACTGGACAGCAACATGAAGAATGAAACTGGACCATTTTCTTACACTGTACACAAAAATAAGTTCAAAATGTATTAAAGAACAAAATCTGAGATTGGGGAACCATTAAAATGAGCTGTGTGGGGCTGTATGGGGCTCTTTCCATAGTATAATGGGACAGATAGGGCCATGTCTGAAATCCTGGGGAACACTTGGGTGCCACTTAGTATTTTATCTACTTAATAATAAATCTCAATGGAAAGTCTAATAACCTAATAAAGACAGGACCATAAAGGGTGCATATTCCCTAGGAATGAAAGTTCCCGTTATACTACAAAGAGGTCACAGGCAGTAACCTCTTTCACACTGGCCTTTACAATTTCTTACTAGATATGTCTCCTGAGTCAAGGGAAACATAATAAAAAATAAACTACTGGGACTTCATCAAAATAAAAAGCTTCTGCACAGTGAAGGAAACAATCAAAAAACTAAAAGTCAACCTACAGAATGGGAGAAGATATCTGCAAATGACACAGCTGATAAACAGTTAGTATCCAAATATATAAAGAACCTATCAAATTCAACACCCAAAAAATGAATAATCCAATTAAAAAATTGGATAGACATAAACAGACATTTCTCCAAAGGAGATATACAGGTGATCAACAGACACATGAAAATATCCTCAACATCACTTGTCATCAGGGAAATACAAATCAAACTACATTGAGATATCACCTCACATCTGTCAGAATGGCTAAAATCAACAATATAAGACACAACAGTTCTTGGCAAGGATGTGGTGAAAGGGGAACCCTCTTTAACTGTTGGTGGGAATGCAAGCTGGTGCTGTTTCTGTTCTGTTACCTCCATTCTGTTACCATGGGAAACAGTATGGAGGTTCCTCAAAAAGTTAAAAATATAACTACCCCTATGATCCAGCATTTTTTTAAACAGATTTACCAGAAAAATACAAAAATGTTAATACAAAGTAATACATGCACCTTATGTTTATAGCAGCATTATTTACAATACCTAAATTATGAAAACAGTCCAAATGTCTACACACTGGTGAATGGATAAAGAAGATGTAGTGTGTGTGTGTGTGTGTGTGTGTGTGTGTGTGTGTACACACATACAAACAATGGACTATCACTCAGCCATAAAAAAGAATGAGATCTTATCATTTGCAACAACATGGATGGAGCTAGAGAGTATTATGCTAAGCAAAATAAGTTAATAGGAAAAAGACAAATACCATACGACTTCACTCCTATGTGGAATTTAAGAAATAAAACAAAGAAACAAATGGAGAGAAGGAGGGAGAGAAAAAGAGAGAGAGAGAAAAGATAGAGAGAGAGAGACCTCTATAGTAAACAAATTGATGGTTACCAGATGGGATGTGGGTGTGGGGATGGACGAAATAGTTGATGGGGAATAAGGAGTACACTTGTCAGGCAATGGGTGTTGTACGGAATTGTTGAAACACTATATTGTACAATTCAAACTAACACAACACTGTATGTTAACTCTATTGAAATTTTAAAAAAAGAATATCCCCTAGCAAGGGGCCTCATTACACAGTGACATATTGTCTACCAGTAGGTCAAAGGCAGCCACTTTTTCCCCCCATTCTTTAAACAGTTAGTAATTTTAAATACTTAAACTTTAAAGTAATTTTAAATACTATTTAAAAACTTTAAATAGTTTTTTAGTACAGCACCAGTGAAATACATGCCTGTATCTGGAATCCTGTTGTACAAAGGGGGAAAAAATGTATCTCTACACGCTAAACTCTTGCATGGCATGTGAGGTACTCATAATTCATTCATCATTCATTCATTCATGCATGCATACATGCATGCATGAATTTTTGTCTCTCTCTGCTCCCTGTTGCTTTCTGAGCATCTATGATCACATTTATATAAGCTAAAATTAAGGTGAATATATATACCAGTTTGTCCTGTATAGTCCCATTATTAGACTCCTTTTATTCTCAAGGTATATTCCAGTTTGATCTATGAAGATATAATACAATAGACATCCTCAGGATGAGGAGACAGTTCTAGAGTTCTTTTGTTGGTATTTATATATATCCATGTGGGTAACAGAGTATCATAAATTATACACAAAGAAATTATAATAATAATAATTATTATTAATGGTAATAATAATAATTCCAGTTCATTGTGATGTGCTAGTCAATTTCCTGGTTTTGTTAATGTAATCTAGTTATATAAAGTGGTACCACTGGAGGAACCTGGATGAGGTATAAATTATCTTTCTGTACTATTTTTTAAATTTCTTATGAGTATATAATTATTTCAAAATAATAATTTTTTGTATATCTAAATTCCAGTTTGGACAATAAATTATATGACCTCTCAGCTAAATGTACATAGTTTAGTCACACTTAACCCCCTTTCTTGACTTTACAGTTACTTCATGCAACTTCCCTGATAGTGCAGTGCAGCCACTATGGAAAACAGCATGTAGTTTCCTCAAAAAGTTAAAAATAGAGCTACCTTATGAACCAGCAATTGCACTACTGGGTATTTACCACAAAGATACAAATGTAGTGATCCAAAGGGGCACCTGCACCCCAATGTTCATAGCAACAATGTCCACAATAACCAAACTATGAAAATAGCCCAGATTTCCACTGACGGATGGATAGAGAAGATGTGATACACACACACACACTCACACATATACCTACACTGGAATATTATGCAGCCATTAAAAAATGAAATCGTGCCATTTGCAATGACATGGTTGGAACTAGAGGGTATTATGCTAAGCAAAATAAGTCAATCTGAGAAAAACAATTATCATATGATCCCACTCTTATGTGGAATTTAAGAAACAAGGCAGAGGATCATAGGGAAAGAGAGAAAAAAATAAAACAAGATGAAACCAGAGAGGGAAACAAACCATAAGAGACTCTTAATCATAGGAAAAAAGCTGAGGATTGCCAAAGGGGAGGGGGTGGAGGGATGAGGAAACTGGGTAATGGACATTGAGGAGGGTAAATGTTATAATGAGCACTGGTTATTATAAAAGACAGATGAATCACAGACCTATACCCCTGAAACAAATAATACAGTATATGTTAAATAATTGAATTTAAATTTAGAGTAAAAAGAAAAAAAGAAATGGTTTTTAAGTTTTTGGAGTCAGGATTTAAACGCAGATTGGATGGCAAAGCCAGTGCTCTTTGCCTTATGAGCGAGACCTCCTGACTACCAGCTTGGGAAACAACGGAAAGGATCCAAGAAACTGTATTTAAGTTTTGAAAATTAAAGTAACTCTATTCAAAAAGGTGCACCACTTTGGAAGACATTTTGGCAATTTTTAAATAAAGGCAAATACGGTACAACAATCTTGCTCCTAGCTAGTTACCCAACTGATGTGAAAATAGGTCCTTTTGATTCTTTTTGATGCTACATCTATCTTAAAACTTCTGCATAGCAAAGGAAACAACAGAATGAAAAGGCATCCTATTGAATGGGAGAAAATATTTGTAAATATCTAATGAAGTTATATATCCAAAGAAATGATATCAGGATCTCAAAAAGATATCTTCACTTCTGTGTTCACTGCAGCACATTATTTATAATAGTCGAGATATGGAAACAATCCAAAAGTCCATCGACAGATAAATGAATAAAGAAAATGTAATATATACATACAATAGAATATCATTCAGCTTTTAAAAAGAAAGAAACCTTGATATTCAAGACAACAGGGATGAACTAAAGGCCATTAGGCTAAGTGAAAAAACCCACTCACAGAAGGACAAATACTGCATGATTCTGTTTTAGATAGGAGGTATTTAAATAGCCACGCTAGCAGACAAGAAAAATTAAATAGTGCTTGTCAGGGGCTAGGGGGAGAAGGAAATGGAGAATTGGTTTTTTTCTATGGGTATAAGATGTTTTTGCTATATAAGATGAGTAAGTTCTAAAGATCTGATGTACAATATAGTGCCTACAGTCAATAATATAGTATTGTACACTCTAAAATATATAAAGAGGATAGATTTCACGTTAAGTGTTCTTATCAAAAAAGAAAAACCACAAAGGAACAGAAGGAAATCCTTGGAGATTAAGGATATATGTAATATCTTGGTTATGGTGATAGTATCATGGATATAGGGGTAAGTCTATATTCATCAAGATGTATACATTAAATGTGTGCAATTTTTATCACTTATACTTCTGTAAAGCTAAAAAACAAATGGAGTATAGGGGCAGTGAAAGCTTGGGGAAATACAAAAAGTTCATTTTTTTGCAGGTTGATTGAAGTTCTCATAGAGCACCAAGGGGAGATGTCTACTGTGAAGATGAAAATAAAAATTGGGAGCTGGTGAAAGATTTGCAGATAGAGATGTGGAGGTAAGCAGAATATATGAAAGGATTAAAATAATGGATTTAGATGCCATCAGCTAGAGGAGACCATAGGAAACAAACCATCCAAAGTTGGGATTCTAGACAATGCCATAAATGGGGTTAAGACTGAAAAATCAATGGCTTTGCCCCTTATTGCTGAGGTCAGGGGAAAAGGAGAAGAAACCCTAAAATTAGACAGTCTGAGAAATTAAGCTCAATGTTGACCAATTCTGGGTCTTTGGCAAGTCATCAAATTCCACATTTTCAATCTTTAAGATGGTGATAAGATTCCTTTGTGGAATAATCATAAGAGTAAAATAAGAGCATGGATGTAAAACTTGCTTAAAAATTCCAAAATACTAAGCAGAAGGGAGACACCCTTAAACAGTAAGGCTGTTAACCTGGCTCTGGCTTTCCCATACTTGTGGGAGTAACCTGTAAGGTCCTAGGTATACATTAGCTCCCAGGTAAAGACAACCTAAACTATTGTAGCAGATAGAAGGTCCACTTTAGGTTCAGGTCAGGTCAGAATGTAGACATGAAGATAAATCAGAAGAGAAAAGGTTAAAAGACAGAATGATGTGGACCTGTGTTTGGGAAGAGGTAAGTAAAAATCTGCATTCAATGATGAAAGTCCAGTTTTTATCAGAGGTAAGCAGAGGGGCAAGATGTTTGAGTTTTAGTCAATATTGACCTGGGAGAGCAGGGTATTATTTAAAGCAGTTGTAGTTAAAAAAAAAATAAGCACATGACATATTAGTTGTTTAACAACTGGAGACAGAAAGCTCAATTAAAAGCTTAAAAATAATGCTTCTTCAGTCACCTGGGAATAACAAAGAGAAAGACCTTGTTGGCAGGTCACTGAGACCCCCTTTTGCAGTGCAACTACACAACTCCACTTCTTTTATGTACTGAACCATTATTATGTCATTTTATTTTATTTGTGTATTTTTATTATGTTCAATTAGCCAACATATAGTACATCATTCGTTTTTGATGCAGTGTTCAATGATTCATTAGTTGTGCATAACACCCAGTGCTCATCACAACACGTGCCCTCCTTAATATCCATCACCTGGTTACCCCTTCTCCCCAACCCTCTCCATTCTGTAACCCTCATTTGGTTCCCAGAGTCCAGAGTCTCTCATGGTTTGTTTCCCTCTCTGATTTCTTCCCATTCAGAGCTCCCTCACTGCTCATATGATTCTCCATGCTATTCCTTATGTTCCATATACGAGTGAAACCATATGATAATTGTCTTTCTCTGCGTGGCTGATTTCACCCAGCATAATCCTCTCCAGTTCCACCCATGTTGATGCAAATGGTAGGCATTCATCCTTTCTGGTGGCTGAGTAATATTCCATCATATATATGAACCACATCTTCTTTATCCATTCATCTGTTGAAGGACATCTCAGTTCCTTCCACAGTTTGGATATTGTGGACATCACTGCTATGAAAAATGGGGTACATATACCCCTTCTTTTTCGCTACATCTATATCTTTGGGATAAATACCTAGTAGGGGAATTGTTGGGTTGTAAGGTAGCTCTATTTTTAACATCTTGAGGAACCTCCATACTGCTTTGCAGAGTGGATGTGCCAGCTTGCATTACCACCAACAGCGTAAGAGGGTTCCCCTTTCTTCTCCACATCCTTGCCAACATTTGTTGTTTACTGTCTTGTTAATTTTTGCCATTTTAACTGGTGTAAGGTGGTATCTCATTG